>NW_016168467.1:0-15350 GCF_001687245.7 Rhagoletis zephyria | reverse complement strand
TATACATTTGTCTATATCTATCTCGATTCGTTTTGGCTGTTACAAACAACCGTTATGTGAACAAAATTAATATACCCTTATGCATAAGTGCGCTCGGGTATAAAAAGAGATTAGCCATACAAAATTATAATTATAAAATAATCTCAGATCAAAACGATACATTTTTGGTGTCCAACAAAGTTTTATCGATTATACTTGCGAAGAAGAGGAGGAATGTCAAATGTAAAAGTAAACAAAAATTGACGCTAGCAAGGAAAAGAGGTTTGTAAAGTTATTTTTAATAAAATATTAAGTAAAAAAATATATCTAACTATCATAATATGTGTCGCAGAAAAAAGTGACCACGGTGGCACAGAGAAAAAGCTTAACTTTTCCTCGAGTTGTGAGTATAACAAGCACAACCATTTTAACAATTAACGAGCTTTTATTGAGTTCATATTTAAATATAAACGTACTTTTATGCTTTGCGGTGCGCATATGTTTACACATCAAATATCATGAGTACCTAGTAATCACGCATTTTTTTCGCAGGATTGCAGAAATTTGGTTTTCAACAATTAAAATTTCTTACTTTATTAAAGCTTTGCTTTCTTTTTTAAAAATAATTTTAATAGGCCTGAAGAATCGTGTGGATGAAGAGCGTGGATTTTTCCATGAAAGGACATTATTAGATTTAAGTTGTAAAGGCACCAGACATACTGCAAAAAGATGTTGGCCGGAGTTATCAGCACTAGTATCGGTAGTTTGAATGATCACTACTTCCATCACATCCCCACTTGTATGTCATATACATTTCAAGTGGTTTAAGGCTCCGTTATGCATACTTGGCATTGCTTGAGGGTTGTCACATAAGGAATCTGTTAAATGAGCTTCGCGTGTAAGCGGTTACCCAACGCACAGCATTACATACGTAAAAGTCTGTTGGTTTTTGATTTCTACGTAAAAATGGTATAGCAGTGCATGCAATGCCAAGTATGCATAACAAAGCCTTTAGTTTGTTCCAGTATGTCAATTTGAAGTTCTCCTAACCTTTCAACTATCTTATCGACTAAACATTGTAAAGAAACCTGTGCTAAAACATCCGAAAAGGTCATATTACTGGGATAGCACTTTTCTTTCGCAGATTTTACAACATGGTACGTTGGATATATGTTTGCGTTTCGGTTCTTGGCGCCTGTTTGCATTAACTTATATGTGTGTTATCTATAGTCTCCGTCTATAAATAAAGCCAAGACCTCTTCAGGAGTATACGCAATAGTAGTATTAGGTGAACAGAAAACTGTTTTTTTTTTTTTTAATTTTAGTTGCTCTGGGAGAGGCGTTTAATTCATTTAACATTTTCGCAGCATCTCTTTTTCTAGATTTACATAAACTGACTTTTGTTGCTAAAACTAATTCATCACACGACCTATCTTTTACAAGCGAAGAAATGTCTAAAAGTTGGGTCCTCTTACTTTTTTTAGAAAAATATTTTTTATGGTTCACGAGTAACAGAGGCAACTTCAGAATCCGTTTCAGCGATCTCAAAAACTAACACCATATAACCACTTTTCATATTTAGCTTCAAAGCTTTTTCTCATACTATTCGCATTTTTCCATTTCTCGCTAAGGTCATGCACAAATTTGTGTACATTTTGCTTTGCTTTTTTGTATTTTCTGTGGTCTTCTTCTGTGAATCCAATTTAACTCATTACATATTCAAAAACGGTACCCGATTTATTTTTCTTGTCTTGGGTGTTTATCCAAACAACTGTCTTCAAATTGACATTTCGACTGAAAATAAAAAATAGGCAAAAAGCGGCAGCCACTATTTTTATTATTTTGAAGCCCAATAGCTATTCCTTCTAAAGCATATGGAATTTCTATAGAAGTCAGCGGTATTTGTAGCTAAATTCCTTAACAAAATTCAAGTTTTCTTGAAAAATAATTTCACAGTAGACTCTCCTTAGAATCTACGTTTTTAGCGAACAACAACACAAATATGCTTCAAATTTAAAAAGTTATTAATACATACCTTTAGGTTAAAAGATAATTAATAACTTTATTAATTTGCTTTCTACGGTCGTAAAAAAAGACGCCTCAAACAATCAACACGTCTGTACAGAATTCGAAGAAATTTTTATGAAAACTAATTCCTCACGTTAAGCAAGGTAGAAATATGGCAAGCATAAATGCGATAATTAATTCTGTTTTGTTAACACCACGTTTTTTGACCAATTTCGCACCAGGCTCAACATTTGGTCCACTGTGCGGCGTTAAAACACCCAAGATAGAATTTCAAAAACCTTACCTTAGTAAGGTATAAGCGATTCGAGTGTCATATTTCTTCTAAATCAGTGCTGCCGTTTCGCATAGTAGGTTTTTAACGTTATCAAATTTTAAATCACCCGATAAAAAGTTTCTAATTTCAAAAAAGGCAAGGTCTTTATTTTTCAGGTTATACAATTTATTTTCGAGTAAACTTCTACAAAGTTGAATTGAAAAAAAAATAAAAAAATATTTATAGTGTTGAAGCTAAAGATTTCTTAACATATTTTAAAACACATATTTGAATTAGGTAATTGCCCTAATTTAAGCTGAGTGGAATTTTTTAAACACGTGGCAACCCTCCTAAATATAAAATAAAGCCTTTTCAAAATCATTTCGATGATACCCATCTTTTTATAATTCATCCAACTTCTTACATAATTTGAATGTCACTTTATAAGCACGTGGCAACCCTTTTCGAACATTCTAAACGTTCAAACTCAAGTTCTTTTTAACACCCTTTCTCTTCATATTCCAAAAGTAGTTTCGAGCTAAGAAATTCTTAAATATTCTTCGTCTAACATTGCGATATATATTTTAATTAACTGATAAATTGAGTTGAATTTTATTTTTTCAACATGTGGAAACCCCACTAAATATAGTTCAGAAGTAAAGGTTTTTCAAACCCATTCGATTGATACCCATATTTTAATAATTCCTTGAACTTATTTAATAATTTGAAATAAATTTTTAGACATGTAGCAACCCTCTTCCAACACCGCAAAAATATTCTTAATGTTTAAACTAAAGCCTTCTTAACACTCTTTCGATTGACATCCATATTTTGACATTTCATAACTTTTGGATAAGTTAACTTAATTCGACATTTCAAGCAGGTGGCAACCTACTTCAAAACATTTTCAAACTGCTACTTTCTGAGCCCCTTTTCGTTTGGCACCCATATGTTGGAATTTTTTTCCCTATTTAATTTTTTTAATTCAAAATTAATTTGATTTTTAAACAGGTGGCAACCCTCCTAAAGTTTATTTAAGAAATAAAGATTTTCAAAACCATTTCCAATGATACCCATTTTGTAATATTTCATTTTTTTAAATAATTTGTATACATTTTTTTAAAAGATGGCAACTTTTTTCAAAAAAGTAAAACCTTATTGCATATCTGCAGCCCAAGCCTTTTAATTTGACACCTCATTTGGGAAAATCGAACGAACGGCGCCGTTATTTTGGCATTACTTATTAAATAATTTGAATTCAATTGTTCTACAGGTGGCAACTGTGTTGGAAAAAATAAAACCAGTTTGCACATCTGCAGGCCAAGCGCCTTAATTTGACACCCCATTTTTGAAAATCGAGCGAACGGTGTAGACCTTTTATCCTGAACAAAAAATCTCTTCGCGTATTATATATGTATATATATATAGATATCGTTTGCCGTTTATGAACACTACGTTTCCAAATTTGAAAAATGTTAATCACAAAAACCCTTTTTTGATTTTGACTAAACTTAGCTGAGCTTTAAATCAAATATCTTTCAAATCAAAGTAGACAGAAACCAAATACTTTAAAAAACTAAAAACTCGATGGTATTATAATGTGAACTAAAAAGTAGAAAATCTAATATATAAAAATCTCGTGTCACGGTGTTAGTGGTCGAACTCCTCCTAAACGGCTTGACCGATCTTTATGAAATTTTTTGTGCATATATGGCATGGTGTAATGAACTGAAGGTGGCGCATTCCCGAAACCGCTACTTTGGTTTTGCCGACTTTGATGTTTATGGCAATACGTAAACAAGTTTTTTGTTTAGAATTAAGTGCAAACGTATTGCAAACGTATTGTGTATTTTCAAGTGAAAATCGAAGTAATTCGTGCGTGCTAAATTAAAAAACGTTTTATTTGTAATAAAAACTTTATAAAAATGTCGTGTCGTGTGTTGAATTGTAGCAGGGGTAAAGCCACAAAATGCAGTTTTTTTCATTTTTTATATTATCACTTTTTCGGCACCTGCAATACAAACACAAAAATTCTAAATAGTTAATTAATAAGACCTATTCTTTTGAACACATTTCAATAGTGGTTGTATATTTTTTGTTAGCGTTGTGCTTAATTTGCTCTATTCAAAGATGGCTTGAGAAATTGGTGAATCGTAAAGAAAACACGTTTTCTCACTGCAAATTCACAACTGTCAACTCATTGTTCTTCGCCATATTCTTTGTTTACCCGTTGCCACAAATGTCATTCTGCGGGAATGCGCAATCTTGTATTCTATCGTTCTTGCATATATGGTAGGTATGAGAGTCGGATGTAAAGTATATTTCATACCGCTAGGTGCAGGGGGCGTGGCTAGGGTTGCCAACCGTACTATAATATATAGTATTGTACTATTTTTCCGGTCGGCGTACTATATACTGTTGGAAAAAAATATAGTACGCAAAAATACTATATTTCTTCAATTATGTTTATTAAAATAAATGACCTTTATACTGAAATAACAATATTAAATGAAATATTCTTTAAAGTAAAAGTTCATTGTGAGTTTATAATCAAAAAAGTTATAATCAAAAAAGGAAACATAACTGAGAAAGAATTAACAAATTTACTTAAAATTATTTCATTTCTACTCTCTATTTTAAGAAAAACTTTACGTTTTAAAACATGTTTTACTAGGATGGCCTCCCAAAAAACAAGGAAAAGGTGCAAAGTCCGATAAGTTGTTTTGTAAAATCCCCACAGAATTTTGTTAACAGAATTTGCTTCTTTTTATATATGTACGTAATTTATTTGTTATACATAATTATTTATTTTGTACAAAGAGTATAAATATAATTTATTTCATCCAAATTAATTAATAAAACTAATTAATAAAAGTTATCTGTATTATAACACTGGTCAACAGCATTTTTGCAGAGGAACAATGGTATATTTCCGAAAGAAGTAATAATCTTGATAATTTTTGGAGGACAATGTTATAATGTAGTGCAGGCATTCTTATGGCTAGCTTAGAGTGAAAAGTTGCTAAATCCATTTGTAGAAATTTTACAAGAGAGAAAAACAACCTTTCAAAACATTTCCTTCAAGAATTTTGCAAAAGGTTCCGTTGCAAATTAAAATATTTAGAATTTTTTGTGAGCTTATCAAATTTTTGTGCCTCTTTTGGACTTAGTAAATTTGCCTTAATTTGAATATAAACTGGAAGAAATAAAACAAGCACGTTGTTAACCTTTTTGGAGACATTGCGTTTTTAATTTATCTTGCTTCCTATAGCCAAATATGAGTTTTTACAAAAGGTGGACGTAGATTAGATGATAATGGGTCTTTCTTTGTTGGACTTTCTTTTCGTTGGCAACTAAACTGCCAAAAATTTTTAACTATTCACAATAATAATTGGATTAAAAAATAAAAGCCTGGGAATAAAGTTGTCACTGAATCGGTACAAGTACTATCTTCCGGTACCTACTCAGTACTGGAAAGTATCGATACCAAAATTGTTTGGTATCGAACGAAAAGTATCGAGTATGTACTTGTATTTACTAGTATCGTTTTGCCCTATTTCGGCATTCACAGGAAGAAATTTTTCATCACTTAAAAATCGTTTTTCCTTCGCTTTTAAATAAAATACTATATATATTTGAAGTGAACTATATTTTTTCCAATTTTTTTGAAAAAGTACTATAAATATCTTAAAAAATCTTGGCAACCCTAGGCGTGGCACCTCCCATACAAACCGAATTTTTCACACTGCATATCTCTGAAAGTGTTCATTGAAGAGTACTCGAACATGGTATGGGGATATACGAAACCAATCGCATACTCATGGAGAAAAATTGTGGTTTTTGAAAAAGGGGGCGTGGCACCTCCCATACAAACCGAATCTTTCATACTGCAGTGTTCACGATAGAGTACTGGAATTTTCCTATTAGGGTGTCCCTATCCCAAAACAATTGTCTCTATATTTTTTAGTTTAGAATTTTTAGTAAATTTGTATGAAAAATCTAATATATAAAAATATCTCTCTCTCTGAAACGGCTTGACCGATTTGAATGAAATTGTTTGTCTATATTCGGTAGATATTATCAGGGCCGTAGCCAGGATTTTTTTTCGGGGGGGGGGCGGGGATTCTGGAATTCTTTTTTTTTACTTTTATTTCAACATATTTTGATTAAAAGAAAAATACTGATAAAAATAAAATATTTCACACAAACAACAAAAAATATAATCGATAATCGCCTGACGCTGTTGCCTGAAAATTTTAAAATGTACTTAGCGGCATTGTGCTACTATGATAGCACGGCCGAGTAATCATAGCCAACTTATGTACAGTAGACTGCATCGATGCCTATAAAAAAAAGCGGTTCTGTTTTTCCACTGGAATTATAAAATCTATGAATTATATTTTAAGACTTCCACCAAATAAACAGTTTTTTTTTAAATATTTTTTGAAAAAATTACCTCAGATGACTGAGTAGTTTAAGCTTAAAAAGTTTTCATAAAAATATAAAAAAAAATTCTACGGAATCATAATAATGAGATTTTTGATGCTGTTTTTGCACTTTTTTCAAAGACTGGTTTAAGAAAAACTTAAATAACTCAGCCAAAATCTTACCATTTAGACTTATAGGTATCATTTTCTCACCCTATTAATCTCTATGCGAATAAGATCACTCAAAATATGAAAAAGGGAGGTAAGATAAACGAGTGTCATTCCATGTTGAATTAAGATGTGTTGGTATTGAATAAAAGAAAATTGGGACGTGAATTAGTTTTTTTTGCAAAGAAACAAAAAGGGTGAGAAATGATACCTGTGATACCTTATAAGTCTATATCGGTAAAGTTTTGGAGCAGGTTTTCAAGTTTTTCTTAAATAAATCTTTGAAAATAGTTAAAAACCAGCATCAAAAATCTCATTATTATGATTCCGTTGATAAAATTTTTTAATATTTTTATGTACACTGCCCAAAGTATTGGCACAGCAACTTTTTCACAATATATGCAACAATTTTTATTCTAAAATTTTCCCGCCAATTTTGTATAAAAATATGGTTCATTCAACAACAAAAAACATAAAAATATAATTCCTAAACTTTGTGAAAAACTCGCGAAAATTCAGCAAATTTTCATCAAAATTTTCAACTTTTTAATCAGATAAGTATGCAGTTTTGCAGCCCATTAAATTCTAGCGAAAAAATGCAAGTTCGGAGTTAGTCAAAAATCGCGTTGATTTTTGAGAATTTTTTTTTGTTGAAGGTGTTTTGCATTTTTTCCATAAAAAATATTTTCGAAAAAAATTTTTTGTATGGAAGAGACTACGTGAAAAAATTACCAAAAATCAACGGTAATTCATAGCTGCTTAAAACTTGCACATTATCTTGCATCTGCATACTCGAAAAAATTCTTGCAAATTTTCATGAAAATTCACTGAATTTTCGCGAGTTTGGCACAAAGTGTAGGATTTATATTTTTATGTTTTTTGTTGTAGAATGGACCATATTTTTATACGAAATTAGCGGAAAAATATTAGAATAAAATTTTGTTGCATATATTGTGAAAAATTTGCTATGCCAATACTTTGTTCCGGCAGTGTAGATTTTTTAAGCTTAAACTGTTCTGTCATCAGAGGGGATTTTTTCCAGAAAATCCTTTAAGAAACTATTTTGACTACAAAAAGAAAAATGTCCCTGTTTTTTTTGTTTTGTACCAATAGCCGGATATAAAAATGTACCAATCTGTACAAATGGACCAATCGAGTGCCACTGCCTTCAAAATGTATGCAATTAAAAAAAATAATTCAACAAATTCTCGTAAAAACTTCGAGTTTTTTAATTAGATTCTGAGTATGCAGTTTTGTAGCCCATTGCATTCTAGTAAACAGAATAAAGTACAAGTTTCAAATGGCTAAAAACTATGATTTATTTGTTAGAATTTTTGAAAAAGATCGAAATTTGTACGAAAGTTTGTTGAATTTTTTTTTAATATTGCACAAATTTGGAAACTTGAATTCAAGCGGGTTTTTTTTAAGAATGAACTACATTTTTATAAAAAAAAAATAACCATAATTCGCGAACGGCAGGTCCGAAATTACTTTTTTCGGTTCATGGGATCTATTCGAAAAAATCTTATTTATGGTACGATTTGCTTGGAATTGGGCACCTATGTAGCTTTTTGCCTAGATTAGTATATAAGAATAACAATGGCTTGGCGCTTACATATATGATGGTGTTTGCCGGAGCTTCTCCTCCGATTTGTGGCGTGCGCCTTGGTGTTGTCAATTAAAGGGAGGGACATACAGTTTTACGCCGACTCCGAACGGCGATTGTATTTTTTTGAGAAGCTATTTTTCATGGCAGAAATACACTCGGAGGTTTGTCATTGCCTGCCTTTTTTTATTTTTTTTGATGATGGCATATACGTACCTTTTTCCGGTAAGTAGACCAGGGATCGATCCATTCAAAAAAATCATATTTATGGTCCGGTTTGCTTGAAGTGTGGTACCTAAGTAGCTTTTTTCCTAGACTAGCATATAGGGTCCGTTTTTTTCTGATAGGTGGAAAATTCTCATTTACGGTGCGATTTCCTTGAAATTTGGCACATAGAAGCTACGTTTCCTGGATTAACATATACGTTAATTTTTTCAGATAGATGGACCAGAGACCGAAATCGGAAGAGAAGCTCGGCCAAACATTAACATATGTGTAAGCGCCAATCTATTATTATTATTATTATGTGTAATCTCCCATACAAATCGAATTTTTCATACCGTATATCTCTGAAAGTATTTGTGGTAGAGTCCTGGAACTTGGTATGGAGATATTTAAAATCAATACCATACCCATGGAGAACAGTGGGATTTATTGTAAAAGGGGGCATGGCGCCTTCCAAACCTACCGAAACTTTTACACAGAATGGTCAACCAGGAACGGGAACTAAAATGAGCAATCAGTTGTATGGGAGCTATAAGTTATAGAAGTGCGATTTTGACGGTTCCGACAAATGATTAATACATCATAAAAAACACTCATTTCAGTCGGATATCTCGAAAAGTTAGGGACTAGAGTGCGTTCAAACAGACAGTCAGATGACTTGGCTAAATCGATTAAGCTCGACGTTCTGATCATTTTGGCAAACATTTATGCTTATCCATATCTTCTTCTTCATTGAAATTTTTTTATGTGTTTGAGTGGGTCCCTTTTTAAATATTACTAAAAATCGTATTCACAATCCAATTTGGCTCATATTCGAGATATATATTGGTAACGGCAGGGGCAATACTGTTGCAAAAAAGCGCTGCAAGGCAGCGCGGGAGTCGAGTTATTGGTAAAAATCGTCAAGTGAAGTCGTTCGGATACACTAGGGATCAAAGTCAAATTACCACCGTTAAATGAACCGCCAGAACCATTGCGGTCTTTGCTTTTCAGCGACTAAACAGAATAAAGACAATTCCTGATAAATGCCTACAAATACAATTGTAAGATATTTACAATATTTCGTCTGAAATAAGTCTATGTATATTGGATATTTATGGACCAATGATACTCCCCAATTTTGAAATTGCCACCAATTGTACTATACAGACTCAATGACGATTCACCATCGAACCGGATCATTGTTGCCCCAAGAACTTCTTAACGGAACTAACGGTTTCTTAAGGTTATCTAATACGGAAAAGATTGATATGCCTTCTGATGACCACAAAACCAAACGTGAACGTGAATTGTTGGTGAAAACGTTGGACCAAATGTTTCAATAAAAAATAATTTTGGATGGGACGAAGTCCGCCGGGTCTGCTAGAATGCATATAATACAGAAATAAAATTTGGGAAATTTTTCACAAATAACAGTTCCAACAAACACCGAAAAAAATTTTTCTCCAACCTTGGAGAAATTCATAGTTCTCTAATTTATAACTAACTTTGGATTGGAAGTCAACACAGGTCAACAAAATTTTACCATTTCTGACCGCAGAATTCCTCTAGCACGTCAGAATCCCATGTTATTTTATGAAAAAAAAACAAATTATTTAGCTCATTTCTACTTAGGGCATCTTTTAGTACTACTCTTTCAGATTCCTATCCAAGATGACAGACACCAGTTTTCCGGGGTGTGGATTAACGAATCCGATGTCAGATTTGCCATCTTGATTTTAGTGACCCCAAAAACCCCTGAGTAACAATTTTCCTTGATATTCTCAAAGATTTAAATTTTGGTGTCCGCCATCTTGAGTTTTGCAAATCTGACATCATATTCGCAATCAGCTACCCCAAAAACCAAACCACACTAAATTTCAAGTAAGAACATTAAACAGAATCTTCAAAAATGAACTTTTCCAAAAATTACATGATTTTTTATGTTTGTTTATAGTTATATATATATAAAACATTTATTATAAACACTTATGTCAACTCAAGTATATTTTTATATTCTTTTATCACAGCAAAGTAAATAGCAAAAATCCAAAGAGATCGAAGTCGTAACGTGCGTTACCATAGTGTCCGATCGAAGGTTCGGCTAATTTTTTATCTTCGGCTTCGGCCTTCGCCGAAAATGCAATTTACCAAGTGTTGTATTTGTCGTGAAGCTACATTATTTTACGACAGCGGTTAAAACTTTGTTGTTGTTTCGCATCTCTAGAATTGTTACAGAAATGCCGTAAAATAGTGGACTATTGAATCAGCCAGCAGATATTTTAAGTCCTATTAGTAATTATTACATTAACCAACACATAAATTAATACAAAATCTTCCAACTAGAAGGAATAGTTCCTTTACCTCTTTGGAAAGGCTCTTAGAGCAAAAACTAGTGATTATTATGTCTGCGGTTGAGAGTTGTTCTATAAATACACTGACTGCGGATGAGTAGGCGTACATAACTAAAGTTTTGCCTATTTTAAAATTATTTTTTGACGTTATACTAGGGCTGCCATAATCCTGAACCCATCGACCAGGACATTTATTCCCTATAAATACATTTTCTTTGGTTCTGGCGATGCATTATTTTGAAGTATTTTCTGATATTAAAAGCAGGGCCGAAGAAAATAAGCAAGAAAAAACATAGCGAATATGCTCGCAAAACAGCAAAACTTAGGTACAGTTTAATGTTTTTTTTTTAGTTTATTTCAAGGATTGAAAAATTACAATGAACACACAAGAGCTGCTTTTTATTCTCAAATAATAGAGATCTGCGCTGGTCGTTTTAATTTTTTTTAAATATTCGTTATTCTCCATTTGAGATAAATTATTTTTAATTTCTTCAATGACACCAATGCCTTCCCGTAGAGACGAACTATTGGTTATAAATTTTTGTATCGAACCAGAAATGCAATTGAAGTTAAGGGTTAATAAACACCAAATCTTTTTTTATGTTATTATTTGTAAATATTTCTTTAGTTCCACGAATAAAAAAAAGCCCAAGAAATGTTCAAGAAAAATTTATTGAGCCGAAGTTCTTAGGAAATTTACTACGCTGTCTACTATGGTTTGCTAAAGTTTGTTTGGGAAGAGTACAAGGCATCCTTGTTTTCAACAGAAATATATAGCTGTTCAATTATTTCGTAAGGAAAAGTGAGATAGCAGGCTGTAAAATATCAGAGGTCAAAACTCCTTGAACACTACTATTCACGCACACGAAATAATAGCAATTTATTTCTTGATCGTTTACTTAAAGGATCCGTACTTAGCTTTATACATTGAAATAAGCAAAATAAGCATGATCGTTAAAATTAAGCTTGGAAACCCTGAATAAGCAAAATAAGCAATTCCAAGCAAATGCTTAAACTTTTCGGCCCTGATTATAAACAATGTAGTTTTGTGGCACATTCCGTAGAGCTGAATGATTGATGATGATGAAACGCTCATCAGAAAGAAAAATCTCCTGACGGTGACGTAACTTGGAAAAATTTTTGGCCTTCTGGAAGTTCTTCAGGAACTTGCACTTTTTTGGCATTTGCCTGAAGATACAAAATTAGATTTTAACCAAATAAACTAAACAGAAAGGAGGTAAACTCATCACATATTGTTCAGCATATTAGAAATAATTTTTCACTATCGATTTTCTTCTACTAATGCTTTTTTGCAAAGCAAAAATCTGCTAAAAATATGACATTGACAATTTAATTGTGGACCAGGACACCAGCACAATTTGTTTAAATCAGGACAAATCCTGGAAAACCAGGACGCATGACAGCCCTACGCTACACTTAACATTTGTTCTGATGAATCATGTATATCTATAGTAATTCCACTAGTGGCCATAGTTGAAAAAAAATTGCAAGCTGTCGAAACACACGAGTGTGAAGTACTCGATTTGAAGGATAAAATATTAAAATCCTTGCATCGCCGATTTAATAATTTAAAAATTTAAGAATATATGGTTGCTGCTTTAATCGATCCAAGATTCCAAAGAAAATATTTTACCACAGATGAATTGGAACAATGTAAAAGAAAAAATTTCCAAACTTCGTAACACTTGCGATCCTAATGATGACGAGGATACTTTTGATGAACCAATGAGTTGTCGGATCCTAGTAACCTCTGGGAATCCCATGCTAAATCTGCAAAGGATTTTACATGCAAAGCGACAACTAAAACTACTTTTGAAGTTAAAATAAACGAATATTTAGATCAACCACTTGTTATTCGTAGTGCCAATATATTCCATTGCAGACACAGTGTTGCTATGCAAAAACGGTTTGTAATGTAAAAATTATTAGTTTAGGTTGAAAGGACTGAAGAGCAGAACCTTGCTTGCAAGAATAATATCGCTGATATAACATTCGGGTTAAGTACTAATCTCCTTCGATCCTATGAGCTCTTATTTCCACATGTGGGATATCTGCAAGTATTGCAAGGTAACCGAGATCATATAAGTTAATTTATTGGTTTTCACACACTTTTGAAACACAAATTATATGCTTTTTTACTGCAGACAAGTTGGTGCTAAAACACAGCAGAAATCTTCCAATCAGGGCTGCCAACTATCCTTAGTTATGAGGTGCCATATTGAGGATAAAAAAGTGCCAAAATGTGCCTAAAAGAAAAATAAAAGTGCCAAAAAAGTGCCATTCCTTCTAACCATTCACATTTAGCAATAAAATAAAGCCACATTTCAATTTACAAAAGTTTTATTTTGGCACGTTGTGCCAAATTGAAAAATTTAATGCCATTTGAAGTAAAATAGGGACAAATGGCACGGTTTGAGCCAAGTTGGCATCCCTGCTTCCAATAACTTACAATTTGATTTTAGAAACCATCTGGGACTTATTACCTGTCGTTATATCAGGTAGCATTAATATCACCGATGACAGTTAAAGCTTAGGTGGATTTTTATATCAGAATCTCATCTTTGTGAAAAGTGTGCAGATAGAGGGTATTATTGAATATAAGCCCTCGATGTTTAAAATATATAAAAATTTTATTTCAACGTATACAGCACGGCGGGAGACGGGGAAGGGATGGCCGGGGGGGGCGGGGGCCGCGGCGTAGTGTGACGTGGTGTGCGCGCCGGTCGCACGGGGTACGCGGGCCGCCGCGAAGCTAATCAAATTTAATGTTTGAAAGAGCAATAATGTCAATGGATTTTATTTCACTTTTAAAAAGGTAATAATGTCAATTGACTTTCTTTCGCACCAGGGTGAGAAATAAAGTCAATTGACCTTATTTCCGTTGATCTTATTACCTGTCACCCAGTAAAACCAAGTCAAACGACATGCAACACACCGCACAAGGACGACATTTAACAGTTATCTACACAGCAAAAATGTCCTTAGCGTGGTGTATCCCGATCTTCTTTCCACTGGTATCTCCGAGTTCATGCATCGAGTTCCCTACTGCCTTTAAAATAATACATTTGACCTGTTTTGGGCCCAACTTGACATTATAGTTCTCGATTTGGGAACTCTGTTTAAAATTGCGGCGGTATACCACTTGTCCTATTTGAAATTTCACTTCTCTACTTCTCGTGTTATAGGCCTTATCCCTGCGGCATGTTGGTTCATTGGTAAACCATAAAGGGCGCAATATGCTGAAGTACCAATCGCCGAATGCGCCACGCTACGAAGAGCGAAAGCTGCATCGCTTACGTAGCTGTCCCAATTCTTTTGATTGTCCTTTATGTAAGACCGAATTATTTGGAGTACGGGCCGGTTAACCCTCTCCGCAGCGTTGGCCTGTGGTGAATAAAACGCAGTTTTCATGTGTGTTGCTCCATATTTATCAACAAATGTTTTAAAGGTTTCTGAAACGAATTTTTTCCGTTGTCGGAATGGATGTATTCGGGTACTCCGAATACATGAAACACATCTTTTTCCAGGAACTTAACAACCTCTGCTGAAGTAGCCTTTGTCATGGGCTTAAGGAACACGAATTTCGAGAAGTGGTTCAGACATACAAACACATACACATTACCGTTATCGTACGAGGATACGGACCCATAAAATAAATAAACAAACGCTGAAAAGGCCGCTCGGTCACGTGTTGCCTGCCCATCAGTGGTTTATGGAAGGCGTTTTGAGTCTTATCGCCTTTACAAATATCACAGTTCTTTATGCATTTTCGCAAATCGGACACCATCCCTGGCCAATAATATTTCTCTCTTATTCTGGGTAAAGTCTTGTGTATCCCGCCTTGTCCTGCGGTAGGCGAGTCATGTGACGACTCTACCAGACCCTGTCGCAGCTCAGTTGGAACCCAAAGCTTCCAGGCGTGGTCCTCTTGAAGCCTGTCCCCCGATTAAATTGTGTCTTTTTGTAAACGTATCAGTCCGATGCATATAAATCTGGTAATTTATTTTCATTTTCCCCTACGGTTTTTATTAGCTGCTCATATTCCTGCGACTTGAAATATGGTGCATTCAACATACATCAAGTGTTCTGTCAGTCATTTGTATTTCGTCCATGCTCACCCGAGATAGTGCGTCCGGTACTATATTTTGCGTTCCTTTTCGATGTTGTATATCGAAGTCAAAGGCTCCATCTCGCCAGTCGTCCTGCGAGGTCCTTTTGGTCCATTAATCATTTTAGGATTGCGTGATCGGTGATGACTGTAGAGGGCAAGCCCTCCACATAAGGCCTAAATCGCTTTGTGCTCAGAGCCG
>NW_016168466.1:10657-19224 GCF_001687245.7 Rhagoletis zephyria | reverse complement strand
AGCGCCAATCTATTATTATTAAATATTATGAACAAAAAATTCATTTTCGTGCTCGTGGTTCAGCGTGCTCTAATCCATTTAGAAACAATTTTTTAGCATCAATTTTAATTTTTTTGCACACGTTTTACACTGTGCGCCGCCGACGAAGCCTTTAGATAATATCAGAATATTTTTGCCAGGAAATAACTGCTATCACGCAATGTAAAAAACAAATTTTGGGAAATAGCTCGACGGAAAATATATTTCTCTTGGATACAAGTTATCAGACAACGTAAATAGTAAACGTTGGATTATAACTAAGCATCCCATGATTGACTGAAAAAAAAGGAAAAGCCTACTACGGTCAACAATTTCGCGGGATATAGAAATGAAATAAGGACAATAAATATCAAAGTTGGAAAAATTGTCTGACATTAATACATTTTATTCAAATTAACTATCAACAAGATAACATGTTTCCATCTTCGCAGCCTTCATCATCATCATCATTCTTGCATGATTTTTGATAAAATATTTATCCTTTCCAGCAATTTGGCGAACACTTTCTATTTGAATACCATGCACTTCAAATAATTCGCTTTAGATTTCCTAAGCAATCTTAGCTCGTGCTTGTTTAGCGAGTTGGCGAAATTCGCCAAAAGAAAACGAAATGATTTCAGCCTACATAGTTTTTGATAATTCTACGCATACTAGAGCACCATAATGACTCTAGGGTAGTCTTCCTTGAAGCAAGTGTGTTAAAAGTAAATGCCTTAATTTCCGGTAGGTATCTCTTAGACAACTCAGCTGACCTTTCATTGGCTATAAAATTATTTCATATCTGAGCTATTATATATCAGTTTATTTTTTTTATCTGAATAAAATTTTAGCGTCTAACAAGGTTCTTTAGAAATATTTGCAGCAGTTTCTTCGTAGGCAGATACATATATACGAGTGCATACATACTACATACTATGTATGTATGTATGTAGATAATACTCCGACTTGATTTGCTAAGATGGTCTTGATGTAGCAAACATGCATGCGAACTGCAGACTTAGGATGCGCGCGCTCAATAGTGGCAAATCATGCAAATATTGCAACTTCGCTTTATTTGGGTATTCATGAATTTATTTTCTTAATTTTGGACATAGCGCACATAAGCTCATACTGCCCACCTGACCACTGGCTCTCATGTTATTTCAACACTAACGTGGAAATACGAGTATATTTGTGCAAAATGTATTGTTTTTTTTTGTTGCTATTTCATCGTCTTTGCTTTCTTCTGCTTTTGATTAATTCACTTATGAACTTTGATCGGCGATCGGCAATGGAGCGAATGAGGTGATTCGATAAGCAAATATACTGCCAGCAGAGTCCAAGAATCAGTACACAAACAACGCTACAGCGGTTGCCGCTTGGGTGGACAGTTTTGTTTGTATCGCCGCATTTTGTTCGATTTCGTTAAATTGCCCGCATTTCACACTCCTGTGTCTCATCGTAGTTGAAATAAATTTAGTTTTTTTTTTTAAATCAAAGGAAGTAACTATTTTTTATATATGTACATAAAACAAGCCGGCCTCGGAAACGGGAGGCATTATGTACATTTACGAATTTGGAGAAAGAAATCATATGCCATCATGTACTTCATTTATTACATACTGAAAAAAATCTCCGTCAGTAGCGTCAGTAGGTCAAAATATCTCGCCTTTCCTTTATACTATGTATTGAAGATAGTAATTTTTGACAGGTGGCAACCCTACTCAAAAAATTAACGTTTTTGTGCACGCGAAGGCCATGCACTTTCATTTGGTATCTTAATTTGTTTAACCAACGAACGGTGAAGATCTTATGGTTTTTAAACCAGTGGCAACCCTACTAGGAAACATAATACATTATTACATATCTAGAGGCTAAGTCGTTTTATTTGACAGTGACGAAGCAGAACTGACGCCTACGCTTATTGGCATTGAATATAGTAAATTTCTTAACAGGTGGCAACCCTATTTAAAAAAAATAAGACAATAGTGATTTTCTAGAGACCAATCGCTTTCATTTGACACCTCAGTTTTTGAAATCCAACGAACGGTGTGGATCTTTTTTAGACAGGTGGCAACCCTTATCCAAATCCAAATTTCAACCTTTGTTGAAAACAATTCAACAAAATTTTACAACAATAAACTTTTTACGAAGAATTTTTAGAAACAATTTATGTATTCAGTTTTATAGCCAATTAAATTCTAGATTAAGAAAGTGCAAGTTTCATGTGGCTAAGAATTCGTGTTGGTTTTTGATAATTTATTTTTCACTCATCTGTTTAACACATTCTATAGACTTTATGCTTTCGATTCGTATAATTGTAATTTGTTCATTAAACAAATGAATGGAAAAAAAATAAAAAATAATAATAATTGAATTAGTAATTAATTAAAAATATTCTGGCAAGGACTTTTTCAGCCAACCCACTCGCGAAATATTTCCTTACACGTTAAATTTCATACAAAGTAGATTTTATTCATTAAACAGATGGGTGAAGGTCGTGCCCTTGTCGGATCTCCTACTATGTTTTTTTTTTTTTTTATATATATTTATATATATATTTGATAAATATTTTTCGATCGTAACAAAGTTCAGTTGAAGGTTAACTTTACGATCTGATTAATATTTTTAGTATAGTTAGGGAATTAGTTAAGGGTATACCCAAAAATTGTGTCAGATTGACTGGGCTAGAAGTAAATAATGTTTTAATCTGTAAGTATAATATACATAGTACGTAAAGCTATTTAAGTTTAGCAACTCATGAAATCAAAGACACGATATATGTTGAAATAACTTGGGATGGGCAACCGTCAGCTAGAGAATACTTATTACGTTTTATTTTTTAGTGGCTCTTGTATTTACCGGTTTTTTTATAACTTTGCATTTCTGGAGAATGTCTCGCAAAAAAAGTTTACTATTTTTTGTTTTCATACAAACTATAGTACATACATATTTACTAGGGATGTTCCGGGTTCAGGATTGTTTTGGTTATACGACTATACGACCGCATACGACTAAAATACAATTCGTCTGAAGGATTCTAGATCATGTCGATGAGTTGAGTCGAAATGAGTGAAAAAATTAAGGAAATGTAAAAAAACTAACTTCCTCAATAACAGTCATTTTGGTGAATGTGAAAAATATGCAAATTCAACTTTTAATTCGCATTATGATTCGTTCTAACATAAGGCAAACAAGTTTAACTAAAATTTCAAATTGTCAGGATTTCTGTTGAAATAATTTTTTCAATTAACCAATTTTTTACTTTCCTAGTATTTTTGTCAAGCAATTTTGCCAATCTTATCGACATGAGTTAGAGTCCATCTGATGGCTTGGATTTTTATTAATATGTGATTTTTATTTTTCGCTAAGACTATGTTGATTACTTTTTTTTAAGTCTAGAAACTTGCCATTTTGTGACACTTTTTCCAAGAGCAGACGAGCCGGGAAAGTTGTATAACTTCACTTGAAATCAGCGTCAAAAAATTTATAAGAATGATCAGAGTCGTGGGTTTTTTCTCAAAGCATTGTGAACAGCTGTCATTAGAGTTCAGTATTTTTCTTATGATTCAACTGGTTTATCCATGGTAACTGATTTATAATTTCGAATAAGTTTACCGAAAAGCCAGTGTAACAAAACATATCGTTATCTTAATATAGAATGCCCCATCTTAAAATTTTTGTGTCTTTGCCGAGTAGTTACAAATCTTTATAAAACCTGAAGTTATTTAGCTTGGAATCTCTTCTAAATCCTGGGTTTTAATAAACACTGCTGCCCGGTTGCACTATTCAATTTTAAATTTATCAGTCTGTTAACAATAAAAATTGCATAATTTTGTTCGGAAAATTTTAAGTCTGATAAATTTTTACTTGTTTGGCGAAACGGAAGAAAAGATTTAATTTATTTGATTTAGTATTTGTTTTCAAATGCTGCTAGGCTATTAGTGAGCAATCTACCGACCTTTGGACAAAACCGAATTTCGAAAGAAGATTAGATAAAGTAACGATAATGTGAAATTCATTAGGGACAGCAGTCTACCGTATTCGTCTATTTTTTTTCATGGTATCCGGAATCAGATTGTCCGGCAAAATTTCTAACCGACACAACCCTAGTATATATATAGTATGTATGCATTTTCGTTCATCGCGATGAGTCGTTAACTTTTTAACCGGTTCTTACCTATTGGCTTTGCAAAACATGTATAAGACTAATGTTGAGATTCCATCAATCGATTTTATTCATTTAAAACTGAGTGGTACCTACTCATTAGTTTCCGCTAAGAATAAGTTAAAATATTTTGAAAACATGATATTATTTGTATGTACATGCCTACATACATAAGTACATTAGACTGTGTCAAATAAAACGAATATTTTTTTTCGGTCGGCAAAATTTCAGCTCTCTATCTTCATTTTTTAGTTAGCGCTCGCAAAAATAAGAAATATGAATGAAGAAAATGTTGTGCCGCAACTTTATTTTTTATAAGCAATTAATTTCTCTACAAAGATAGTCATACATCAAATTTGATTTATTTTTAAAAACTAATTAAAGAACTTTTTGAGAAGCAAAACTTATTTACATTCGTTTTATTTGACATAGTCTAATGTACGTATGCAGAAATTTCTCTTTATACAGTACATCCATATATCCTTACATTTGTACATATACGAGTATGTATACACACATATGTATTTATATATAGACATAGTCAAGTTCTATTTCGATAATTTCCAAAAGTAATTTACTACCTTTTTTATTGCATACTCCGTCTGAAAATATTCCTAATCTTTTTATAATACCCACTTGACTTTGGGCTTTCTAATGGCGAGTCAATGCATTTTGGCTATATATTTCGCGATTTATTAATTAATTTATTTAGTTAGTTTGACAACTGAAAGAAAAATACGTACTTAAATATATACTAAGTAGGTACACGTGCACTACAAACACAATGCAATAAAAATAATTAAGAAACGATCAGGCTACGAACCAATGCATTGGTTTTTTACTGTATTCAAAATGTTTTCCACGGTAACATTTTTTCGATAATTTTCTTATCAAAATATACATACATAGCTCATTATACAACAAGAACCATGTAAAATAAAATTTGAAACTTTGGAGAAAATTTTCATAAAATTTCAAACTTTTTTTTCAAAATTTTTATGAAAAATTCGAGTATCCAGTTTAGTAGCCCACTAAATTTTATTACAACAAAGTGCATGTTTGAAGTTTCTAAAAAATTGCGTTAATTTTTTTTTGGCGGGATATTTGAGCATCTACAAACTTCCATTTTGTTATACTAAAATTGCACAATCGATTCTTTTTTGTAAAAACTCTGATTAAAAAGTTTGCATTTTTGATGAAAAATTTTTGAATTTCCTTTAATTTTCTCAAAAGTTTAAAATTTGATTTTCATGGTTGAAGAATATGTATGTAAATTAAATTTAAAAAATACGAAAAAATTTGCCATAAAAAACGTTGAATACCGTAAAAAAAAAACAAATCAAAATTCTTCCATGAGTGACTGTATGTAGTAGGAATTTTAATCCCGGGATCCCGGGATTCTTGGAAAATAATTCCAGGTTTTTTTCGGGATTTATAGTTTGCACTGATGACAATAATAGAAACTGATTTTCTTGACCAGTATTTGCTATATTTCTTTTTTTATTTAATAATTAATATTTTTTATAAATGTCGAGCTCATTATACATTCAATACCGTGCGATAGTAATTATTACATACAAAAATCAATATATTCGCGAAACCATGGGCCAAATATAGTAAAATTGCGTTTTTAGTTTTTCACTCTGACGTCAGTATTTCAAAAATGATTTAAAAAATGCAGTGAATTGTGCTTAGAGAAAAAGTATGGGTATCGCATTAAAGAGGAAATTCTGAAGAATTTAAACAGGTTCAATTTGTTGGTGAATAATGACTGGTAAGTATTGAAAATGTCCTTTAAAATTGTATCCCTAAAATTTCGCAATATTTGTTTTTGAAAAAATTATATATTAATTAAAAAAAAATATTATTATTTTAAATTCTAAAAAATATTCCTTTCTGATTTGGTCCCATATTTTTATTCCACATTGCACTGAATTTTTTAAATAATTTTTGGAATTGATCATATCTTTGAAATTACAAAGAGGGATTAATCCCGGGATTGTGATAACGATATCCCGAAAATCTCGGGATCGTAAAAAC
Organism: Rhagoletis zephyria; assembly: GCF_001687245.7. Taxonomy (NCBI): domain Eukaryota; kingdom Metazoa; phylum Arthropoda; class Insecta; order Diptera; family Tephritidae; genus Rhagoletis; species Rhagoletis zephyria. Next base: position 12,998 of record NW_016168466.1, on the reverse strand, counting down.
GAAAAAAAATAACATCCCTAGGTTGTACAATTAATTGGTCCAAAAGTAAAGTCCGAATTTTAATGTTCTCACCCCATAGATTGTTCTATACAAAAAAATATTTTACCTCCATTTTTTATTTCGAAATCAAAAAATAGAGGTCGCTCAAAGTTTTCCATGTGTTTTATATACGGGGGAAAAGCAAGTTTTCGTAGAAAAAGCTATTGAAAATCACTATTTCCCGATCGGAAATAATTATTGAATATTTTTTATAGGAGCCCTAAACCCCTAAAATATGCAATGGTCCCCCAGAAGAATAAACAATTCGATCGAAAAATAATGATTTTCAGGAATACAATGCAATTTCCACGAAAAATGGTTTTTCCCCATATAAAATACATGGAAAACTTTGTGCATTTGGAGCGACCTCTAAACATTGTTTGTTTTCGAAATAAAAAACATGGGTTTTTTTTCTATAAAACAATCTTTGCGGGTGAGAGCATTACAAATCGGACTTTACTTACCAAGAAAGGACGCTTACAAACAAAAGGAAAATACATATCAATGGGAGAATGAACTGTCCGCACCTGGGATAAGCAATTAGTGTAAGTTTGCAAAGAAGAAACGAAATTGACGAAGTTTTTTTACGTTGGCCAAAATCGAAAAACGACTACAGCGTCGAAAGTCGAATGACAAAAAGTTCTAAATTTTCGCAATTTACTCGAAACTCAGATTCGGATTCAGCGGGCCGAAATACAATTAGGAAGGTGGGTCTTAATATATGTATTTATGTAAGCATCTTGCATATTTTAAAGTTTTTTTTTTATGAGACTAACAGCCGATTTCACAAAAGCGATTTAAGTGAAAAATGATTTTANACTTAAATTTCCGTGTACGCATGGTATTCTGGGTTTTGGTATAACATAGAACATCTAAAAGCGAATCAAGTCAAACCAATAACTCGGAATCGGAAAAATTTGCACATTCATGCTTCTGACATAAGGTGGTGATATGTAAAACTGTTAGATATGAGTCGAAAAGATAAGAGAAATAATCGCTGCCAATAAGACACTGAATCATATTCGTCGGCGGTGAATAATCTTTGTTGACTAATTATAGCCTAGAGTCGATAGAGTTGTTGCACTGTTATCATGCGCTAACTACAGATAGATAAATACCAGTATGTGTATGTATGTCTATACATATAGATATGTGTATGTACGTACATAAATGTATAATTACATATTTTCATTCTATTAAGATTTATTGTGCGATCTAAGGAATGGAAAGTAAGTTTCAAAAATTACCATCATAAAACGTAAATCTAGTATTTATACTATGTATGTATGTACGTGTGTATGTGTTTATGTATAATAATAATAGATTGGTGCTTACACAATATGTTGGTGTTTGGCCTAGCTTTCCTACGACAGTTTTACATCGACTCCGAACGGCGATTGTATTTTTATAAGAAGCTGTTTTTCATGGCAGAAATACACTCGGACTCGGGGAAAATACTTTTGATTTTCTTTTGTTTTTGGTGCTAGTCGTAAACTGGGCTCGATCTCACTAACCACTAATGGCATAAATTCGAAACGCAAATAAAGTTTTAGCATAAACGATTTAGTTGCCCTCATAAAACATAAAATCAGGTACCAAGACTCAATTGACGTACATGTATACATATATATGTACAAACAAAGTATGTATGTATGTATATAGTTAGTATTTCCATTTATACATATGTACATGTACATACGTATGTATCTAGAATATGACTATGAACTCGTAAAAGCGTATGAGCCTTCCGATTGGAAAAACTAAGGAAATTGGAAGAAATTAACAATATTTCGTACATTCTTAAAATTTTTTAAATTGTACTAAAATAAAACATGAAATCGTTCTGTGCTAAAAAACCACAGCCAATTTAATTATTCTCAAAAAGGTGGGTCAGTCACTATAGACATAGTATATACTACGTATGTGTGTATGTACATAAGTGCATAAGGGTACGCCTTATTTTTGAACTTTGACCCACAAAGCAAGACGCCTCTGCGAAACATTTTCAAAATCGGATAAGAGAAAGACGAGCCTGAAGAGCTCTAAAGTTATGCAAAAAAAGGCTCTATAAATTCCAAACCTGCAAAAACCCATTGATTGATACGAAACAATGAAGCTCTTTTTACCGAATTGTAGGCTATTTTTCATATTTTGTGTAAAATTCAATAAATTACCTCTCTGAACTTGGCAGGACAACTTTTTCTCAAAGCAAAAATTCCTATCGCATAATTTGCCGTTAATTATCCGTAAATTATCCGTGAAAAGAATAATTTTGCCGCGGACATATTTTAAAAAATATCGA
>NW_016168466.1:9494-10493 GCF_001687245.7 Rhagoletis zephyria | reverse complement strand
GGAAGTTAGCAGGGCACGCGATATTTTTTAAAATGTGCAGCCGCAAGATAATTATTTTCACGGATAAAAAAACGGATAATTTACGGCAAATTATCAGATAGTTAGTTTGGGTTTAGCTGGTTTCCTTTATTGGTTTTCAGAAGGTGCCCTGCTAACTTCCACGGAAGTTAGCAGGGCACGCGATATTTTTTACAAGGTGTCAGCCGCAAGATAATTCTTTTCACGGATAAAATACGGATAATTTACGGCAAATTATCAGACAGTTAGTTTGGGGTTAGCTGGTTTCCTTAATTTGGTTGAATAATTCTTTTAAGGGATAATTTACGGCAAATTATCAGGTAGTTAGTTTGGATTTAGCTGGTTTCCTTAATTTGGTTGAATAATTCTTTTAAGGGATAATTTACGGCAAATTATCAGGTAGTTAGTTTGGATTTAGCTGGTTTCCTTAATTTGGTTGAATAATTCTTTTAAGGGATAATTTACGGCAAATTATCAGGTAGTTAGTTTGGATTTAACTGGTTTCATTTATTGGTTGTCAGAAGGTGCGTGGAAGTTAGCAGGGCACGCAAAATTTTTTGAAATATGTCCGCGGGAAAATTATTCTTTTCACGGATAAACAACGGATAATTTACGGCAAATTATCAAATAGTTAGTTTGGGTTTAGCTGGTTTCCTTTATTGGTTTTCAGAAGGTGCCCTGCTAACTTCCACGGAAGTTAGCAGGGCACGCGATATTTTTTTTAAATGTTTCCGCTGCAAGATAATCTTTTCACGGATAAACAACGGATAATTTACGGCAAATTATCAAATAGTTAGTTTGGGTTTAGCTGGTTTCCTTTATTGGTTTTCAGAAGGTGCCCTGCTAACTTCCACGGAAGTTAGCAGGGCACGCGATATTTTTTTTAAATGTTTCCGCTGCAAGATAATCTTTTCACGGATAAACAACGGATAATTTACGGCAAATTATCAAATAGTTAGTTTGGGTTTAGCTGGTTTCCTT
>NW_016168466.1:0-8727 GCF_001687245.7 Rhagoletis zephyria | reverse complement strand
AATATTTACCATATCTTATCAATTTTACTGACTTAAATTTTTAAAATAGGTGGCTTAAAAAATATTTTTGACAGTGAAATTTTTTGAGCCTCTTTAGTTTAACACCACTATTTTAATATTTTATTTATTTTATCAATTTAAATGAATACAATTTGTAAAGAGATGGCAATATTTTCGGCAGTAAACTTTCTTAAACGTCTTTATAGGTATCAACATATTGCGATATTTAATTTATCTTCTTAATTAAATTAAATGAAAATTTTCTGACAGGTGGCAACTTTCCACAAAATTTACCCGGATGTAAGCCTTCATAAGCCTATTTTTTTGACGTCCATTCTGCAATATTTTATTTATCTTACCAATTTACCTAAAATGCATTTTTCGAACAGGTGGCAACTCGTTAATTTGTTAATGTTAAACTGGGTTTAATAAAGCAATTTGTGAGAGCACGTGACAAAAATGGTCCAACATTCAAATATCTTGAAACATTTTTTCCACCAATAACTTACGCGAAATTGAAATAAGGTGCAAGGGTATTTTTACATGATTTAAAACGAAATTAAATTATATTTTTCATAGGTATTTTTCTCAGTCCACAAATACGGGAACTGATTAGGGACGGCAATTTTTTACAACAAATGAGGTTTTTAGAAAAATAAGCATGAAAAGGTTTTTCTATTGTGTGTGAAAATTTTATTGAAAACAAAAGGAGTGAACATTATGAAGACATAGTAAGTGACATGCTGACTGCCTACTATGCCATGGGTTGCAATATGTCCAATAAATTGCACCATCTGCATGCTCATTTGAATATGTTTCCACAAATTTAGGCCAGATGAGCGATGAACAAGGTGAACGATTTCATCAGCAAATTCTAACGATTAAACAGTGAACATTTCTAAGAAAAAGGAAAACACAGATATACTTATTACCACTAAATAAATTTTATTCGATTTTAATTGACTTATAACTTTTGAAAACCTGGTTTTATGTACTTTTTTATAAAGATCAAACAATTCTTTTCTATTGCCTAACGATCAAATAAAACCGTGAAGAACATGAAAGTTTTTTGAAAAATTTAAGCTTTTTCAATTAAAAGACCACCACTAAGCGCTTCTCCAGCCGATTTTCAAAAAAAACTTTTATTCGACCAAAAAACAAAAAAGTTATAACTTCTTGCGGAATACGGAAGTTGTATTATATTCACTTATTAGTAAAAAAACTAATAAGCGAAATGATGGAGAAAAACTATAAGTATAGTCGTGTCCTATGGACTATAACAAAACATAATTTCTACCCCCGCATATTTTTTTTATTTACTTTTCACTTTTTTATTTACGTATCACTGTGTTATGGAATAAAGGTATTTATCATTTATTTGGTATTTTCCTATTAAAAAAATGACTTGGAAATGTATGTAGATGCTAAAGATTACTAGTAAAAATGTGAGATTCCGTTTATGATTTTTTTTTTTGATGTTGGCGAATGTGGTGTTTTGTGTAAATTTTTCCTACGTTTGAAGCGGTGAGAAAGGGTGCTTTACATGCGAATTTGGTAGCTTCATCGGCGTGGGAGTTTCCTTCGAAACCTGCATGTCCTGGAATCCAAAGTAGCTTTACGGTGTTGAAGTTTTTTATTAGTATATCTTCAACATTGTTTATAGTTTCCCAGTTGTTCCCACACCTCGAATGACAGACAAGCTACCGGAGCATATTACCACTTTTTGCTTTTATAGTGCAAATGCTTCTAGAATGGCGGTTGCTTCTGCAGAGAATATTGAGGATGGAGGAAACATTTGCTTTATACTTAAATAAGAACCAGATACGTTCGTAACACTAAATTATTTTGGAGTCCCCAGTGATTATGTAAAGTGTTTTTATATCTATTTAATGCCTGATTTAACGCCACAACGCCTGATTAATCTTCCAAGAAGGGTTGGAATTTTGGAACAATGTTGTATTCGGTACAGAGTTGCAGCACTCTTCAAATTACTGGAGTAGTCCTTAGAGCTCGCTTGATTGACGCCAGTAGTCTTTTCGCCTCTTTGTCTTTTATTGAGTTTGCTCGGAACAGTGTTTTTGGAATCAGTTTGGCTCGAACAGTATGTATGCGTTCCTCAAGTTTCGGTAGGCCAGACTCGATTAACAGAGTTGTTAGTGTGGTAGTCCGTAAGGCAAAAGGTCCGCTCTGATGGCTTTGTATGTGTTCTTTATGGTGTTAAGGCTGGTTTTTGAAGCGGAACCATAAAAAAATAAACCAAAATCGATTTTTGCTGATAAATATTAATTTTAATGAGGTGTATGAGGGTATTGATGTGCACATATCCTTTGTATGAGACATATGAAATGAAGTTGACTCTAGGCAGTAATGCTTTTTTTAGTGTAGCGAGAGTTGGCCTTTCCAGGAGTAGTTGTTGGTGAATATTAATCCCATAATTCGGATCACTTCAACGTTTTGAATAATGTTTGTTTGAAAAGGGTTATGTTGTCGTTATTTGCGTTACATTGATGATTTTTGCAGATGTGTAGCTTTTTAGTGTCGTCGAAGAATATTTTCGTTCCTTATGTTAATGTCCATATATCTATTTCTTTAGGGGTGTTTTCGAGAATCTTATTGGATTCGTTGTTGCTTTCGATGTGCCATAGGATATATAAATCGTCCGTGAATATACCGTGTCAGATACGGTTATTCAGCCTCATTTCGTAAGTCGTAAATAAGGCTAAATTGTACGACTTACAACATTGACATTGTCTACTGTCGTGCTAAAATAAGTAAAGTCAATTGACAAGAAGAGTGATGTGTGGTTACATGTTGACAGAGCTTTCGAGACGTGAAAATCAATATGCAGCAGAGCGTCTAAATTTGACTTGGCTGGTTGAAATGAGCTTCATCTTTTCCGTATACCAGAGCAACCAAGTGGCTATTATTTTCTCAACTAGTTTCGAAAGACACGAGATTAGCGAAAGCAAAATGGTGGGCTATTAGCTTGGAGTAAGTAATTACTTGTTGCGGAGTTTGAATTGATGTTATTGAATATTGCCTATTATGGTTTCCTAGTCTTTTGACTTTGCTCCATAATTCCTGTGGTAGTGCATGGATGTTGATTATTTTTTAGAAGCTTTCATAACTGGATTTTTTTGTTGGTTCATTTCTCTGCGGAAGATGGTATTTCTTCTCTTGTATTCTAAGAGGTTTAGTTGCGTTTGGGCATCCACAGAAAGTGTGTCATGCTGCCACTTTTCACTTTTGTTGCGGGGAATGGACAAGAATCCGAGCAACAGGATCGCTGAATAACGTGCTGGGCAGGCGGTCTGAAAGGACGAGTACCAGAGTCGCACTGCCTTCGCTTCACTGTATTTAAGTTATTACAACCCAGTAGGCTTTGTTCGGCCGAAAGGATAAGTCTCCGAACCGCACTGACACTGGTGTTGGGTAGTCGGTCTTAAAGGACCTACAATTGAAAAGGTTTTATATTTACAGCTTTATGGTCCTTGGCATTTGCATTTGTTTTAAAGTTTAAGTGATTTATAAACATTAAACTGAAAAAACTTTAATTAAATTTAATATTAAACACGCTTATTTAATGCTTATTATAGCAAACTTACTCTAAGCTATTTTTAAAAACATTTACTGAAATGCTTGTTGGGTCATTACACATCAAATTTTAAATTAAAAAATCAAGAACAGACTTCAAAATAAATCTATGCGATGTAAAATCAATATCCAATGTTTTAGAGATGATGGTATACTGTTGAAAGAAACTCTACATTGTAGAGTCTATAATTCGAATTGCATGGATTTCTTATGTTTCAAGAAATTTCGCATTATTTATTGAGAGAACAAACGTAAAGAAGGAATTCTTCAAGTTATGTAAATAAAAATTATCATGTAGGCATTCGAATCGTTTAGAGTGTGACTACTGTGTTTCAATAGCAGGGATTGTTTATGGGATGTGCATATTTACCTTAAATATTATACGCATTTCTACTTTGCATTTTAATGCGCTACTTATTCTGACTTAACTTTGATACAGCTTGACCAAAATTAGAGTAATGGCTACATTCAGTGCTGGATAAGGGGCAGGGCCGACGGGGCCGCGGCCCAGGGCCCCCACAGGTGATGACGAATGAACAAAAACAGAGATTAAAGAAAATATCGCTGGGTATTGAAAAGATTTGTCAGCACCATCAGTCCATCTTGCGGAACCTAGCTTAGCTTCTTCTGGCTCTGGTGAGATTATCGACTCACCTAATAATGGGAATTTCCGTGGGATGCTGGAATGACCCCCGGACATAGTAAAGGATAGGGAAATAAGGAACGAGGGCACGTGAATTATTTATCAACAACCTGCGAGGAAATAATAACTTTGAGGGGTGGGAAAGTACAGATAGAAATTATAAGCCGGATCAAAAAGACAAAATATACGTATTATTCTATCACTGTTCACGAACGAGACTGCCGGGGTCAGTCGTTTAATACTGCATGCAACATGAGCAGCAAGTACAAAGGAATTCAGGCGAGAATTTCAAAAGAGAACACGTTGTAAAAAGTCATAAGTTAACGATACTGTTAAAATGAAGATATAAATATTTTTTTCCAAATAAATGTATTTAATTATTAACTCAGAGGGCCCCACATGTATAACGGCCTCGGGAAAATATAAATATTTTTTTCCAAATAAGTGTATTTAATTATTAACTCAGAGGGCCCCACATGTATAACGGCCTCGGGACCCACATTCTTAATCCGGTCCTGGCTCATTGTATACAAATGCAAGTAGACGACTTTTATTTAAATATTTACCCAAGAAGCATTTCAGTAAATGTTTTTAAAAAGTAAGTAAGTATGCTATAATAAGCGTTAATTAAGCGTGTTTAATATTAAGTTTGTTTAAAGTTTTTTTTTCAAATATACCTTTAATAAGTGTTGAAAGCAAATGTAACTTAAACTTAAAAATTAAATGCAAATGCCAACGACATAAAGCTGTAAATATAACATTTCTCCAATTGTAAGTGACTTGTTTAAGTTCTTTAAAATTTGTTTTAATATTAATTATTAAAAGACAAAATAAAATAAAGTCGATGCGGCGAAAATAGACAGAAACGTCGTTCAATTAAAAATGTATACATTTTTTCCAGAAACCTTCATCCATGAGAATGGCGGCGATGAAGCGGAATATATAGCTGCATCGAAGTCGTTTTTTCCAATTTGAAAATAACCTCAAGAAATTGAAAGCTGCTATACGCAAGAAGATATAGTAATTAACTTTTTTATGCTTAATGTTTGTGCGTATTGATGAATTGATGTTTTTTTATATATAGATATATATTTTTAGGTAGCCAAAGAATGCTAAAATGTCTCTTCCCTATTTATATTTTTGCGACTGTACTTAGATGAGTCTGTGAAAAAAAATCGTATTTCCTTTAGTCTCTAAGTCGCATTTGTTAGAGAATATTCGGATGCTACGATATATATGCAACATACATATGTCCTACAAGGGTGGGTAAATGTTAAACAATCTATATGAGTTATTAACGACTTATCGTTTAAATTAAGGATTATAAAAACGTTTATGAAAAGGTTTCTTTTGAACATTTATTGAAAGTTTATATTTACAGGCTTATAGGTATTACGCCTACATTCAAGCGTTTTAAAAACAAAAAATCAAAATTTTGTAAGCTTAATATTTATAATTGTAAACTTAAAAAAAGCTTTTTTTAAGTTTATTTTGCTTGTTGGGTACATATGCACGTATGTATGTATATATGCACCCTGCAGTGCGCAAGTGTCCCCATGAAATAAAGTTACTAGTTCAGAGATAGTATCCAGTTAGTTCAGAGACAGAACCAGACTTGGACTGGTTGCTTTGTTATGCAATGAGGGACACTGGATACTTAAAAAATTCCGATATCTGCTGGCAGACGAAGTGTAATAAATGAAAATCTAACTACGATCTACGTTCATCTGTGCAAGCATCCACGTGCACGAACAAAGTATTGATTTGTTGTTGTTTAAGAAATATCGGCACGGCTACAAAAATGGTCAACGAACGAGATTTTTCGTTTAGTTTATCTACATTAGNATCTACATTAGATTGCTTATGGAGCAACTGTCTCTGAACTATGTACATTGAAATGGTTATGGAGCAACTGTCCACCCACCGCCAATGACACCTCCATTATAAAGTAGACAGTTGAAGCCGTTGTTCGGAGATTGAGCGGGAACTAGTGCTGTGGAAAAAGGAACGCACCATAAACTATTTATGGGCTAGAGAAATCCCTACAGGGTATGTTTGGATGTAAGCATATTTATTATACAAAAAATTTCAAATGCTAAAAGTGCACTTACACCGCATAGAAAATTTCCAAGTGGGTACTTTTCGAATTAATTTTTTACCAACTTTTAATTCTTTCAAATAAGCTAGTAATTGTATATTGCTTAATGCAGAAAACAAAACGAAAATGGAAAATATCGAATGGCCTAAATAACGAAATCAAGCCAAAGACAAGAAACGCAAGGCATAAAATTGAAGTGACCAACGTGTTGATATTTGTTTGTAAACATGCATTGCACGTTGATATGAATACAGACAGGTACGTATGTACATACATACATATGTATGCATGTGTGTACTTATGTACATATGTATGTATGAAAGTATGTACTCGTATATACAAAAGTCGGTACAAATCTGTGGACAACAGTGATTGCAATATAACTTTTGCATCTCGCTCAGCTGATGGTGCTAACAAAAGGGAATGCAACAAATCAATACATACATACATATGTATGTACATTTTATATCCCAGTCGGTAAGATGAGGAGCGAAGGCAGGCGAAAATGTGGGTTCTCATGGCAACGAAAGTCAAAGACGCATCGGTGTGTGTCTATTGCAAAGTTTAATCAAAAGTGTTTCATTATTATTTCATGCCAATTATTCCCGGCGATGTGCAATAAAGCCATAGAAAATAACGCCATATGGCTTTATTTCCATAGGGAAAGTGAAATAAAGTCATGAGCAAAAATTTTACATATGAGAAATAAAGCCATATGATCTTATTTCAATACAAGAGGACTTACCTTTGTCTAATGTTGTCTCTTTGGCGGCGGTCCGCGTTGGCTCGCCACTCTGCGTCCAAACGCGCCGCGCGGCCCTCGTAAAAAANTAAGTAAATGTTGTCTCTTTGGCGGCGGTCCGGGTTGGCTCGCCACTCTGCGTCCAAACGCGCCGCGCGGCCCTCGTAAAAAATTATTATTCTTGCTTTTGATGATATACGTACATATATGAGGTCTTTATTTAAATCAGTAAGATATATTCATAATTCTATATATATATATATGCATATATATATGTGTATGAGGTTGTCTGCTTTTCGTTTTTGTCATAGAAAACTTTATACATACCTCAAGTTAATATGCATCTTACCGATCTAAAAGAAAATTTCATATAGGTACATACATACAAACATATCAATACAAATTATGTAATATACATTCATAAAACTAAAGTGTGCATAAAAGCTTAAACAGACGGCAGCGTTGTTTCGGATCAACTCGAGAACTAACTGTTGATCCGGATTATGCTTTAAAATTGTAAATTACAAAACCAAAAAGTACTCAGCATTGCAGACGCCATATAAGGAAGACTGAATTATTACGAAATAGAAATAAAGTGGCAGCACTAAGTATACGCCATTTTGCATTTTCTCGTTTCAGTTCAGGAACTTTGGTTACTTGTTTTTCAAAAACAATCTTTGTTTTAAAATNATTATTATTCTTGCTTTTGATGATATACGTACATATATGAGGTCTTTATTTAAATCAGTAAGATATATTCATAATTCTATATATATATATATGCATATATATATGTGTATGAGGTTGTCTGCTTTTCGTTTTTGTCATAGAAAACTTTATACATACCTCAAGTTAATATGCATCTTACCGATCTAAAAGAAAATTTCATATAGGTACATACATACAAACATATCAATACAAATTATGTAATATACATTCATAAAACTAAAGTGTGCATAAAAGCTTAAACAGACGGCAGCGTTGTTTCGGATCAACTCGAGAACTAACTGTTGATCCGGATTATGCTTTAAAATTGTAAATTACAAAACCAAAAAGTACTCAGCATTGCAGACGCCATATAAGGAAGACTGAATTATTACGAAATAGAAATAAAGTGGCAGCACTAAGTATACGCCATTTTGCATTTTCTCGTTTCAGTTCAGGAACTTTGGTTACTTGTTTTTCAAAAACAATCTTTGTTTTAAAATTTATGTATACACATACATATGTGCTTTTTTTTAAATATATTTTGATAGCGTTTCTAAAGAGAATATTGGTGATTTAGTTCATTTTTTAGAGTGCAATTGCTAATAAAAATGAGCCATCAGGCAGGTTCTGCAATTTAAATCCAAAGCGGATGTGATTGAAATTCACTCGGAAGTGAATTGCAGAACCTGCCGGAATATTCCAAAAAAGGTATTTTATTATTAACTTTCAAAAGGTTAATATTAATCTTACACCTCCGAACTGTTGAAATAGGGATAAAACGTGCGTATTGGTACTGGGGATGTTAATCCCGGGATCCCGGGATCCCGGACTTTTCAAGGTATCGAAAATCCCGGGATTCTAGGCAAGTAATCCCGGGATTTTCGGGGTTTGTAATTTGCACTGATGGCAATAATAGAAACCCCCTTTTCTCGACCAGTATTG
>NW_016168465.1:0-19225 GCF_001687245.7 Rhagoletis zephyria | reverse complement strand
AAGAAGAAGAAGTGAAACTACCTTCTAAAAATTATTGTATCATGCTTTAGCTTCAACATTTAGCATGTTTGAAGATGGTTGCCACATTTTTAAAAAGTGACAATAAAATTATTTAATAAGTTTGAGGAACTATTAAAAGGCGGCTGTCAATGGAAATTGGTTTAAGAATTTTTATTTCTCAGATATATTTAAGAGGGTTGCCATCTGTTAAAAAAATCCAACTCAACTTAAATTAAGGCAATTAGGTAATTGAAATAAGCATCACCGTTTGGGTATTAGACGAAAGAAATTTAAGAAGCTTTTAGTTTGAAAATACTTTCGAAAAGGATTTTCGAATACTCGTATTTAGTTAGCTTATATGCAGGTTTTATGAAATATTAAAAAATGAGTGTCCAGGTCATTAGATTTGCACCGTTCTAGTTTTTTGAATTAAAATTTTTGGCGTTTTAACGCCATGCAGGTTCACTAGTAATAATAAATAATTTACAGACTCGAAGGTGCGTTTCCTGCTAATTTCATTTACAACCTAGTCTGCTGCAATATCACTATGGCCTAAAACCAACCAACTGGGAAAATAGGTCAACACTTTGCGAGGACATCTATTGCCATGTTTATATGATGCTTCAATTCGTTCTAAGTCAAACCATGTTATTTGGACACACACATGTAAACACATTCTTAAATCGAATTGAAACTTTTAACCGTGCTACCATAATTCACATTTTGAATGCGAGTTAAGAGTTGTTGAATCGGATTAGTCCACACCGTTGTTTCATGCAACTCTGTATGAAGTAAAACATTTAAATAGCTCTTGAAATTACATTTGGGCCAAGCTTTATTATAAAATTAATAGCTTATGTCCTTTTTTCATGACTGTTTGAATCTTTAATTATTATTTTTCCATGTTTATTATTTTCAAGAATTTACACATGTATTAACAGGGTTGCATCGGGATGAACTCTGTTCGAAAGCGTTTTCGATCGACTCATTTATTTTCTTGCATATAAACACTCCTTTATCTACTTATTCTTCTTGATTAGCGCTGTAACCGCCTAAGCGACTCTGGCGGAGTCTAACAAAGTACTCCAGCCGGGTTTTCTGTACGCACTGGTGTTTGTATCGTAGAGTAGGCCTTCCTTGTCTTCTTTTATCAGCATTTCCACTAAAGGGTTAGAAGAGTTAACTCATGAATTCATCCTATAACTCGAGTCTAGCGCCGCTGTTGAGTTGAAACGATCGTTAAGCAGTGGTTGGTGGTGGTGTGAGTTTCGTTTGTTTATGTGATGAATTAACAAGTTTACCCGCTAGTGAAAGACAAGAACTCACATATTTTCTAAGTATCTGCATTCAACTTGTTTCAACTTAACCGCGGCGTTAGACTCGAGTTAAATTATGAGTTGATTCTTGCAGCCCTTTAATCTCCACACGGGTTGTAACTTTCAGAGCTAGAACATTCCTGTTCATTCGTAAGTTACTTCATGGACAAGCCATCGTAGCCGCTGCATTTTAATATGCCGCACTATATCTATATCCACGTAAAGCTCATCGATCCATCATCTGCGGTACTCGCCATCACCAACGCGCAAAGGGCCATACATCAGCATGGGCTTTATGAGTGACTTTTAGCGTGTAATTTTTTGACGACTTACTTCTCAATTTCCTACTCAGACCAAAGTAGTTGGATTACAAGGCTGAAATAATTTTTGATGTTAATGCTGCTTCCTTAATAAACGAAGACGGCTACTTTGTTCAAATTATAACTGTCAACAGTGGCGTGAGTGTCGGATGACAGGGGATATTTCGTTTTATCCTCATTCACTTCCCGACCCTCGCCCTATGTCTCTCTATCTGATTCCGATAAGGTAGACCAGACGTATCGCTTGTTTTTACCGATCCTGTCGATTTCGTCGGCATACGCCAGCAGTTGTATGCTCATATAAAGAATTGTACATCAGCGGTTCAGCTCTACGGTTCTTATTAGCATATCCCACATCAGATTAAAAAAAAATCACACGAAAGGGGGTCGCATTGATTTTGGATTGGGCAGAGCACACTTAATCGCGTCGCTGCACTAGAATTGCTCGCCTGAAAGGCCGTCAGCTTCATCAGCTTTGTTGTTTTTCAGCCGCGTTTTTGCTATTCGTACCTCGTCATAATCGACTTCTCCACTACTTTCAGTGCTGCCGCTATTCAATAGAATGGAAAAGTATTTCCTCCATAATTAAATCACGTTCTAGACATCAGTCACTGGGTCGCCATTGTGATTCTTCCAGGAGTTCGCCCTCGGTCTCGAAGCCTTCCTTAAACCGCCCAATACTATTTATGTTCACGATGAAAATATAGTTATCGTTTGGCGAAATCTCAAAATGAAATTCTGAATCGAAATTCATGAATTCTGCAAATCTGGCCCTGAAACAAATTGCAAGAGGATCTCAATTGCGTTATCAAAAGATTCCGGTACACAGAAATCTCCGGAACCGACCCACAGTTCCATTCGGTCACAGTTCGGCTTAGGCCAAGGCAGCGGCAATCTTTGGACAGAAAGTCCTTTGTTTTATGACCTTTTGCTCGGCTCTATTTACACACTTAGGGACATACATAGACGACTAAGGAATGCAAAGAGAATATTTTATTGATTTTGTTGCTTGTTCAATTTCTGCTAGTTCCATGCAACTGTTGATAAAATTTCTTGCATTTACTGCATTTCATACAATATTTCAACGTTAGATTGTTGAATAATAAAATACCCATTTACTAATTAACAACCTACTGCAACCAGTGTGTATACAATGCCCACACTCCACCTTGTCGTAGGCACTCCTCACGCAGCTTGCAATGCGCATTCGAACTGCTCACTAAAAGAGCACCTTCAGTTTGAGCAACAACTAGCAAAGCGGACTGATGTCACCAACGACCACTAACCGCATCTGCACCCGCACCATGTTTGACAACATTCGCCATGGTTGCGCCACCCACTACGCCACCTGCCGCTACCCATCAACATCCTCGGAGGGTGGCAACCCCCAACCAAAACTGCTCCAGTCAACAACCAACCGTCACAAAACTTCGATGAATACTTGAAATGCTGCTGCGCCCTGAGTTGTCTGTCGGCCCAACTGCCTGACTGGCGGAATGGTTGACTGGCTGGTTTGTTGGCTAGCTGGCAGGCATGTGCCTTGCTCACTTGCACCAACGAAATATGAATAATTTATGTCGACACCCAATCGTAAAGTGAGCACATCCCCGCGTGACACCACCAACAACCTCTGGCGTTGTCTGTGCCTCTCTGCTCTGCGACTATCAGCAGCTGGCTATGCCTTTTCATGACTTCCATTCAAATTGCGAATGAGTGTGCAGATGGAATCTTTGGCGTAGATTTGTACAAGCCTGCATACATATATACAAATGCATGAATAGGACATAAGGACTTGCAAGTAACGGGTGATTTTTTTGAGGTTAGGATTTTCATGCATTAGTATTTGACAGATCACGTGGGATTTCAGACATGGTGTCAAAGAGAAAGATGCTCAGTATGCTTTGACATTTCATCATGAATAGACTTACTAACGAGCAACGCTTGCAAATCATTGAATTTTATTACCAAAATCAGTGTTCGGTTCGCTTTACGTCCGATTTATGGTCTACATAATCGACCAAGTGAGCAAACAATTAATGCGATTGTGACCAAGTTTCGCACTCAGTTTACTTTATTGGACATTAAACCAACCACACGAATGCGTACAGTGCGTACAGAAGAGAATATTGCGTCTGTTTCTGAGAGTGTTGCTGAAGACCGTGAAATGTCGATTCGTCGCCGTTCGCAGCAATTGGGTTTGCGAAACACATTTCGAACCGAACACTGATTTTGGTAATAAAATTCAATGATTTGCAAGCGTTGCTCGTTAGTAAGTCTATTCATGATGAAATGTCAAAGCATACTGAGCATCTTTCTCTTTGACACCATGTCTGAAATCCCACGTGATCTGTCAAATACTAATGCATGAAAATCCTAACCTCAAAAAAATCACCCGTTATTATAGTCTGTAGAGAAAACGACTCTCAATAGCAACAATAAAAGCAGCAAAATATCAACAGACTGTGTAACTATAGCATAAATCATAAACAACTACAAATACTTACATTACAAAAACAATGTGGAAAAGCAACGAGCAGTCAATAAACGTAAGAACACGCCCACTCCCAATACTCTCATTTTTATACTTTGTTGTTGCTTTTATTTGTTTATTCATGTTTTTGCTCAATAGTCATATTTTCATATATTGCTTTTGCTTGGTTGTTGTTGTGTTTGTCACTTCTTACGCTTACGCTGAGGCTTTACTCTCATCTCTAATATTAGCCCTTCTGATAGGTATCTTTTTGGAGGTCAATGATGCAGTTGTCAATATAACTGTTAGTTCACCTCATTTTATGTCCTTATATCATTTAATTTGTATTTGTGTGAAGAGTATGAGTGCCTGCAAATAACTTATTACTAGAATGAATGATCTGGAAGTTGAAATGTTCCAACTTTCCTTTGGCTATGAATCAAAAATCGTGGTACTTACTAAAAGTATTTCTCATCCCAAATCACAAAGGCCCCTCCACTCTTAACGTTAAGTTCTCAAAACTTTTGTTTTCGTTTTGTTCTCTGACAGAACGTTCCCCAGACTTTTTTTTCTTATTTAAAGTTCCTTGAAAACGTTCTCGATACTTTCGTTTTCATTGAAAACGACTTGCGAGTTTTCTTCACATTTTTTCTTTTTGAGAATGTTCCAGAGAGTTTTGTTCTCATTTTGTTCTTCACAGAAACGTTCCCCAACGTGGTGCACTGAACATGAATCTCAAGTCCGTTTTGCTTAATGACGTCAGGACTTTTTTCTGACCTACAAAAACGTACCTCTCACATAATATCCGCCATGTTTTTGGGGTAAGGAAAAAATCCTGAGGTGTTGGAGCAAAATGGACTTCAGTTTTGTATTACCGGCACTAAAACACGTTGGGTTGGGAAATTCATGTAAAAAGCACACACAAATTTGTTTTTGTGGGGCTGTGTTATTAGTTATTTTAGGGATTTCGTGAGACTTAAATGACGGAGATGAATGTTCGCAACCGAATAATTGATATCTCTCGATACGTTGTTATTGAAGAGGGAAGTGCTTCAAGCGAAAATTTGAGATCGTGTTGTAAAATTTTATAAAACAAATTCAGGGTATGAAAAATATTTATTCAGCCCTAAAATATACACATACGCGTATTTCTGGATATCTCTAGACTGCTTTTTTATTTTCAGAACATGAATACAATCAGTAATCCCAGCACTATCAGCCAACAAAATTAGGACAGTGGTTCTCAGCGGATTTCATTTCATTTCAATTATTAAAAAGAAATAAGATGTAAAATCTGGTATAGCACAACCTACAAATATTAGTTCATTCGTTTTAATGTTCAATCACTTCAAAGTCATGCAGTGCTATGTGAAAAATTTTGTTCTCGCTTCTAGTGATGTGCTGAATTGTCGGTACCCAATACTTCAAAAATGTTTCGGTACCCAATACTTCCTTTTCGGTACCCAATACCGATTATTTACACAAAACCGTCGCGGCTTTATATATTTAAAGTTGATAATAATAATATTTTAATACCATTTTATAATCTATCTGCTAAAAAAATTGAACTTGTCGCAACAGTAAAATATTATTTGATCAGTTTTCACCTCAGAGAAGATGAAGAAGCCTTTCAGGCTCAGATTCATCTAGAACACAAATTTTTCAGACAAGTAATAGTTCCTCTGCATTATGGCGACAGACAGACATACGTACATATGTATGTATATATACACAAACATTTTTCGTTTGAAATAATATTAAAAGTTCTCTTTACCCCAACCTTCGGCTTTTGATAAGCGAGTCTCCCTTGAACGGGGTTTTCCATATTTTTTGGCCCATGTGCGTTTTTTTAGAAACCTAAATAATTCGGTTCCGAGTATCGAAAGTATTGAATACTTTTTAAATCGGTACCGAGTATCGATCAATACTTAAAAGTATCGACTCAGCACATCACTACTCGCTTCTGTTCTCCGCGAATAGTTCGGAGAATATTTGTTCCCATTTTGTTCACTTAGAAATATTTCGGAAAGTATTGTTCGCATTTCCCCCTCCTTGCGAACATTCGCCATGGTTTTGTTCTTATATAATTCCCGCTCTTGACAGTTTTGTATTCACTTGTGAAAACACTGCCGTAAGTTTTGTTCTCATTTCGGTTTGGTTTTTCAGGCGTTCTTAAACAACACTACAAGATCGACATTTACAGCCGCACTCAGAAACGTTCCTTAAATTAGCTCTAACGGGCACTTAACTAATTATCGCTAAATCTGTTAATTAATGTTTCCTCTCAGAGTTAAAAATTATGAAATAAAAAATTTAAGTATGGCCCCAGTTACGGCCCTTCATTTTTGTGGCATCACTCACTTTTTTCGTTCAGTTTGAAATATAATATTAAAATAAGTATTTATATCATTTTGCACGCACTGGCTCAACAGACGCAATGGCTGAGTGAGCAGCGCACTGGCGTGCCATTCGAGAGATCCGAGTTCGATTCCTAGGGCAGTAAGATTTTATTTTTCCTTTTTTTTTATTTATTTATTTTTGCTTGTTTCATTTTTATAAACTATCTTTATTGATTTTTTTTTTGCATTTTTGATCTAATTTTCTTTTGATTTATAGATTTTATTGCTATAAAAATCAAACAAATTTTTTTTCAATTGAATTAAATTTTTAGAAACTGTTTGCTATAAGACAAACAAGACCAATAACAGGCCAATTCTGGCATCTGTCTTTCAGCTCACCTCAGTCTTTCGAGAGACAAGTCTTTATATTTCGGCAACTATCTTGAAAGCCCTTTTCTGTATTTCGAATGACTAATTGAAAGATGGGCTAATAGTGTTATTATATTTATCGTTTAGCAACAAGTTTTCTGAAAACTAAACGAAATAAAAAAAATTTTTATTTTAAAACAGGAAAAACTATAAATTTGAGAAACCGAAAGTAAAAGAAAAAAGATAAATCAAAAAAGTTTCCAAACGTTAAATAAAATAAAAAATATGATTTTTTTTTTAACAATAAAACTAAAAAAAAAAATTATTTAAAAAAATTCGTTGCCGAAGATTGAACTCGAATCTCTTGAATGGCACGAAAGTGCTCTGCTCACTGGGCCATTGCCACTGTTACAGCAACGTTATCGAAATTGAAATTTATTGAGAACAAACAAAAAATTTCAAAATCATTCGTTAAAAAGTTAAGTAAAGGTTTTTGTTTACTTAACTTTTATGTTCATTAAATGCCGTTAACGAATCATTAACTGACTCTGAGAGGGAATTTTTTCAAATCGTTACTGAGGGACACCTTAAGTAATCATTAAAAGACTCTGAGTGCGGCTGTTAGTCTCGATCATACATTTTGTTCCCTGTCCCTGACTAAATCACCGAAAAATTAATGAAATAACCAATATTTTGGTTTTATTAGTTCGTAAGTTTTAAGGCATTCAGTGTTTAAACAGAATTTCGGGCAAATAGTCACCGTGACGGCGTCTTATGAAGACTGGTCTGTTGTAGCTAGTTTATCAGCATAGACTATTGAGTTGATGTACCCACACAAAAAGTAGTACAACGGAGTCAAAACACATGGCCTCAGTGGCCAATTTTAAGACCCATTTCATTGCAGAATTCGGTTACTAGAAGTTCGTTTGACAGTCAGCTGATAGTGTTTTTATTTAGGGGGTTTTACGATGGAAAATAGTCCTCGGATGAGTCGTATGTTTTGTGCCCATTTTATTCTTCTTCTTATTTGACACTACAAACGCAAAACGATGGTAATTTCTTCCGATCCCTGTGAACTAGCGCCTGTTATTCATCAAGAGTCCCGATCTTGAGTCCCGAGTCTTGGTCCTTCCATTTCGTTCGTGGGCTGTGGAAAAAAGGTTGATATGCAGTAGTTTACGTGTCTGTAGTGACAACCATGCTGCACTCAAGGCATGGGCCAGTAATTTAAATACATATTTAGCGACTAGTTCGGCAATGCAAGTTAAAATTATTTCGGATAGCATAACGATCTTGTTTTACTCTGGGAATACCTGGTAACTAGCCATCGGACCATCTCTCATCTTTCGATCTGGGGAGAGCTGTGTACCACGATGAATTATTATTTCGATACCCAGTCGTTATGCTCTTCCGTCGGAGCGTAATGAGCGCAATGTTGAAGAATCTCACTTGATGCAGATTTTAAGGAGACACTTCCCATCGTCATCAAAAGAATGGGGTCTCATGCGAGTAAATATTGCTATTTCGCCTTTTTTAATTTAAGAATTCCATAATTCAAGCCCTCATACATTGAGCTAATAAAGAGAGAATACAATTTTTTTATGTATCAAGTCAATAATGAGCTACGCAAAACATTCTCAATACAAAAAGCTGCATATTTCATATTAATTTCAGTTCCAATTAAACGCATCCAACCAACACGCCATCATCATCATCACTTTCATCATCATTATCGTATTCAGCTACAAGCAAAAATCATCAACAAACTTCATTGTATTGATTTCACCCAGTTCTCAATAAACTGTGCGAACACTGAAGCGTACGATGCATCCAGCAAACAAATCGAGCAACCCCAAATCCGAAAAATAGCAAAGTAAAAATGCGCCACCCATCTTTCACCTTCCACAACCACTCGGCAAGGCAAACCACACACTCACACGCATAGTGGCGCACCCAATACTTACGCTGCGAAAGCGCTGTCCTGTCCATCCCACCAACCAACCTAACCCCACCCGAAATGCCTGCTTTTTCTTCTGTTTATTTGCTTGCGATTCACCCTAAAGAGCAACCAATTGAACTGTGTCCACATTCGTTGCCCTGTTTGTTAGTGCCTCCCCTCCCTGCTGGTGGCTGGTGTGGTGGGTGTCGTCTGGCTGTGCGGGTGCGCATCATCTGCAACTGTTTGTGCCTTTGTTTATTTTCAATTTGTGTATTTTGTTTTGTAACTACTCCAGCTGGAGTGGAACTTTGTTTCTTCATTTTATTTTTCGTTCGATTTTTTTTTCTTTCCTCTTCTTTTACACTAGGATTTGCCATTGTATCCATCACTTAATTCAGCCATGCCATCATTTTTTTTTTGTTGGTGTTGGTGTTGCTGAGCTGGTTGCTGTGCTGCGCTGTGATATTTGCCAAAAATTATTTCATCTCACTGATCCCATTCAATTATTCGATGTAGAATTAAAATTGGCGCATATTCGTGCATCTTTTTTTTTACTTTTATTAATCCTAAGTGTGTACTCACAAATACATATGTATCTCTATGCACATACGCACTATTTATGTGTATTTTTTTCGGTAATAACTTTGTCTTCATTTAAATTTTCATGCCAACAATAGTTTGGAATTTTTAATATTTCAGTTATTAAAATATGAATTGCATTAAAGCAGGTATTTTTAAATTCCAGAGAGAAAAAATGCTTAGCAACGATTGCGAAAAGATGGAGAGGTATGAAGTAGCTGTTGGTGGGAGCATTTTTTTTTTAAATTGAGAAGAACTTTACTAACTGGTAATGGTAATGTTGATGATAATAATAGTAATAGTAATGGTAATGAAAATGGGAATGGTAATGATAATGGTAATGATCTAATAGTAATGGTAGTGGTAATGGTATCTGTCTTCGTATTCGTATTCGTACTCGAGTTCGCCTACATCTACGTAATCGTATTCGTGTTCGTCTAAGTCTTCGGCTCCGAGTTCGTTTTCTGGTTCTACTTCATGTTTATGTTCGTCTTTGTTTTCGTCCTCGTCTTCGTATTCGTATGCGTCCTCTTATTTATCTTCGTGTTTATCTTCACATTCGTCTTCGTGTTGGTCTTCGTGACCGTACCCATCTTTGTATTAGTGTTCGTCTTTTATTCACCTTCGTATTTATATTCGGATGTGATCATTTCCTTTAACGCACGAAACGGAATATCTTTCTAATAGAAGCCTATAACGAAGGACCAATTACATTGTAAAAAAAAATAATAAAAAGTTTTAGTACTGATATTTCAGGCCCCTTAAAAAGCCCGGACCCGGGAAGTTTACCCTTCCCCTACCCTATCGACAGGCCTGGTTCTATGATTTCCATATTTCCATTTTAATAGACCCAGCCACAGCAAGGCATAGCCGTGTAGCTAGAGATGTAGCAGTATGCGAATTTGCATTGAGAATAAATCTGCAACTAAGCTCTCTAACTACTTGAAAACTGACTCGAGTCTTACACATAAACCTAAGACGAAGATACCTGATGAACCTGTCAAATGGGTTTGAAAGTATTCATTCAAAGCTGAAGTGTCGGTGCCCATTCGAACAACATAGCCAAGCCAGCGGAGCCGTTGCACTATTTCCATGTGGTTGTAAAGATCATACAGCTCATCGCGTAATGGCCCGTAAATCTTGCGCAAAATATTTCTCTCGAATACTGCAAAGGCCGCCTCATCAGGTGTTGGTCATTGTCCATGCTTTTGCAAGCGTATACCAGCACGAGCATGATGAGTGACTTATAGAGAGTGGTTTTCATACGTCGTGAGAGGACTTTACTCCTCAATTGCCTACTCAGTCCTAAGTATCACTTGTTGGCAAGAGTGATTCTCCATTGGATTTCAAGGCTGACATTATTATTATCAGTGTTAATGCTGGTTCCCAGGTAAAAGAAATTCTCTACCTTCTCGAAATTTTAACTGTCAATAGTTACGTGGCTGCCAAGACGCGTATGTTCTGACTGTTTGTGTGATTGCAGAACATACTTCATCTTGTCTTTGTTTACCGTCAGACCCATTCGTTTTGCTTTTTTCCCCAACTTAGAAAAGGCAGAAGAGATTTCGCGGTCATACGCCACCAATAGATCGCTTTTATTTTCTTCCTGAGCGTTTCAATTCTGCGGCTCTTATTATCTTCTCCAACATCAGATTAAAGAAAGCACACGAAAGGGAGTACCTTGTCTGAAACCTCGTTTGGTATAAAACGGTTTGGACAGGACCTTCCCAATTCTGACGTAGCTGGTGGTATTGCTCAACGTCATTTTACACAGCTGTATGAGTTTTGCGGGGATACCAAATTCAGACATCGCTTTTGGTGTTGTCGAAAGTGGCTTTGAAGTCGACAACTTCTACTTCCTAGCTGATGTCATAACTAGTGAACGCATTGAGGAGGGAGATGACCTCAATTTCTTATAAATTCGAAGCTTAGTTCCCAGGGATTAGAGACATATGCAGGCATGGGAAAGCTAATAACGCTGCGAGGCGCGCGTTTAAACTAGCCTAGCCAATGAGAATGAATGCTATTCTTACTCGTGAACAGCCAGTGGATTACGAAGTATAAGAAAATCAAAGCTTCAAAGTAATGCAGAGTTTCGGGCAGAAACCATCTTATGCAATATTGTCGTCTAATCCTGATTTATCCATCAAAATCACAGAA
Source organism: Rhagoletis zephyria (assembly GCF_001687245.7). Taxonomy (NCBI): domain Eukaryota; kingdom Metazoa; phylum Arthropoda; class Insecta; order Diptera; family Tephritidae; genus Rhagoletis; species Rhagoletis zephyria. The sequence continues at coordinate 7,733 of NW_016168465.1, read as the reverse complement.
CCGTTGTCCTTATTGTGGTAGCTCCTTTAAGATCATCCTTTGATGCGATGCGCAAGAATAAGGTTACGCAAGAAATCTGAGAAACCAAATCCAACTGCATTCATTCGACTCTACAAACGATATCCTTTGGCGATTTATGGTAAAATATATATTTTTATTACGAGCTTTTAAACTGCTTACATACTATGTATAGATACTTGAGTGGGCTTTTGTCACTTGCATTTTGCTTATCCCTTTTCGAAGTAGATTATGAAAGGATGCGCTATTTTCAAGCATACTTCTAAATGTTCACTAAAATATACACAAGCACACATGTACATATGTACCACAAATATTATGGTTCCGTCGTGCACTTCATTATCCTTTCGCTGGGTGTTGCTTGTTCAAGCACGATTTCGAACGAATTCCGCTTTTAATTAATTTACATTACTTTTTAGTCTACGAATATGTACATTCATAGGCATTTCCTGCACTCGTAGTACAGCGTAGTGTTGAAAACCTTTCAACCGCAAGTGTCGAATATGCACGGCTGAGTTTTCGAAAACGTTTTCAAATGCAACCAGTACCTAACGTTTGTGAACACCAAAAAGCAAAGTGGAAAGCCAACCATAAATTGAGCTCCAGATCGCACAGTGAATGAAAAGTGCGCGAATGCTATGAAATGCATGCAGCAAAAGTACTTACACAAAAATATTCTCTCAAACGCGCTAGCACAAGCACAAACAAAAATTTTAGATAAAAAAAAAAGAAATCGCAAAAGTTTCCACACAAATACGCAACAAAAAAAAAAAACGAATGAAATCGCAATCAATGCAAAATGTTGAGCGCACATTCAAAATATTCAGAGCATTCAAAGAATTACCGGTTTATATGTACAACACAAGTTGAGTTGGGCATTCAGAGCGTTTCATGCGCAACGCAATGTGCCACTGCTCTCCGTTGATGGACAACACAAAACATACTTTTTTTTTAAGTACTTAAACTACAGTAGCTGGACACTGAATTATAACCGATGGCAAAAGGTAAAGCTTGTTTTAACTAAAGCACTTTAGATCCAGGTTCCGGGTGGAGACACATTTAGGCTTGAGTAGGCCCGTTGGATGCGATTTAATTGGCTCAATGTTGTTTCCGTGCATACACCTAGAAAAAATCTAGTTAGCTAGTAGAATGAAGCCTTGTAGATCTTACGTCCCACCAATGGTCGAAAGAGTACAGATAAAGAAACCGGCGTCGTAAGTCTACCCAGACTTCGGTAGTACCAACAACAGTGCACTCGATTTCTTCGGGACGGTAGCTGCGACAGTAGTAGGTTTCGCATATCGAAAGCCATTAATGTTGTAGTATGCCGATGTCGTAGTCATCTTGAGGGCCTGAGAAATACTTAAATAGGCAATCCAAGATCTGCTAAGGTGGGCAGATGCCTGAAGCATTTTTTAGGTAGAGACATATATGTATAGATATGGATTTGACCCGGTGGTAAAGCTCGTAAGCATGTTTGACCCAACTTTTCATATTCTTGTCTTTGTTGTGGGCAGTCAGTCCTAGGGTCTGTAACGACTTACTCGATATGCCGAAGATCCTTTCAAGCTATTCGAAAACACATAATTAATCATTATTTGGACACGGAACCCAGTGTTATTCCAGGAAATGTGGAAACGCTCGGGTATGCTAGAAAAACATGTGAGATAGGAATAAGTGAAGCGGTTCAGAAAGTAAAACGTCCCTGACGATACCTGTATATACATGTTAAGAAAATCGCTCAAGCAATTAGCAACAGCAGTTGGTCTATTTTGCACATCTGCGCTCACTCTGACCACTGATCGATGAAGGATGAACAGAGAGTTTACTATGGCTCTCAAAGCCTAACGTTCGGCTTCTCACCGGAATACTACTAGTACACTGGACTATTGGCCACCATGGCTCGCAGAAGCTCTAGATTTGAGCAAAAGATAAAATCCATTCATTGCTTCCTATGTTTGGGTACAGTTCGCAGAAAAAACCTCAAAATTCTGGGGGACTACTTTTTTGCGAGCTTTAATATATTGGGGGAAACTCCATTAAAAGGTCTGCTAGGATTCGCAAGAAACTCAGGAGAAACACTCTCCTGAAAATAGCAATGTGCTTATGCGGTCTCCGATGAGTTCTTATCAGAGCATTACGTATAGTCTAACCAAACCTAACTTTCTCATTAAGGGTAGTAATTTGACAATGTTAAACGCAGAAAAAAGGTTTCGAAGAAACTGAAATTCTATATATATATAGTGTGTTCCATGATTAAAACGTTTGTAGCACATTAAAAATCTCTACCGAACTATACTTACATAGCGAATATCTATCAGATTTTATCCGTCGTCCATAGTTCAGTGACCAGGGACTGTACATGTGGATGCAAGTGTATATTACCGAGTGTATTTTGTATCGTCCTGCTGAGCCACAATTGTTCTCAGGTGTGAATAAGTGAATAAGATGGGTCATGATGCTGTTGTATTATATCGAAGAACTGTAGAGTCGAAGCAATATAAATACCCGACAACAGCAACAACAAGAAACACAAAAACTGGCGTGCAAAATACGAGCACTTTTTATATAAAAACAAGTACACAAACATATGTACGCTATATAAAAGCGAAGCAAACGGTGGGATGTGCAGCATCTGGATATCTCAACAGCAGGCGAACGAAAGGCGGAAAGGACATACCCTGCAACACTGTACATATGTATGTATTCATAGTACTCACTACACTACATTATCGCCTTGCATTGCGCTTAGTTGCTCGCTCGCATTCATAGCTGCTGAACCGCACTAATTGATCCGCGTTATGTTGACATGAACGACGCTGAATGGCGTCAGTTTGTTGCGACAATGCCACTAGGATCGGCTAAAGGATTTGGCAGCATATTGCAAAGATACATTTTTTTTTTCAGCGTAGCGCACTGGCGAGAGAAAAAATTGCTTTTGAATTGCTTGGAAGCAAATTTGAATGCGTGTGGAGTGAGCTGCGAGCTGCGAGCTGTGGTGAGCTGGTAGCGGCCGGGTAGATGTGGGCACGCCTTTCAATAATTTCCACTTTGGCGAAGGCTTTTCAGCAGTCAGCGAGCGAGCAACCTACTTACACACAGAGTACTTACATATATTCCAAATTACTGCAACAACACAAAGCAAAAAGTTGACAAATCAAAAAGCGAAGAAGCATTTGATGAGAATATCCTTTGAATGTCGCTTTTGATTTGCTGTTCATTAAAAAATTGTACCAACATTCTTCTTTTATGCGTTTCCATTGAAAGTATTCAGGCAGTTGCGTAACGAAGATGTCTAATGACATGACATGGTTGGTCGCTGGCTTACACGCTTGACAGACGTGTGACTTCATTTGCACACCTACTTTTTTCCTTTCCCAGTTCATGAGTGGCTTAGCAACACCCCAAAGCGGTTACTTAAGTGTGCAAATACGTAGTTACTTAGAGCTTTAGGTATCCTCCATATACACATTTGTATGTAAGTATGCTCCTTTTTTATTACTTCCATTTGTCCCACGTGATTCGTGTCAAATGTTAATTTGTCTCAATGAGCTTAAATGTCCTTTTTTCTCTCTCTTTGCTGTCCATCCATTCAAATGCTTTGCTATACAGCGCTAAGTACCTTACTTTTGTTTGGCTTGCCATGGTGTTGATGGTGTCTTTAGTAGTGGTGGTGATGATGGTGGCGTTCGTGTATCAGCTGCACTTGCTCACAGATAAAAATTCAAACTGAACTGTCGGAAGAGATACAAATCAAATGCGCCCGACTGACCACAACACAAAAAGCAACAGCATAACAAAAAACTATGAGATTATTTTGTAGAATAAGTAGATACTTATGGAACTATGGAGTTCTTAGTAATTTTACCTAATTACGGAAGTAAGTTAAAAGCAGCATTTGAAGTGGAAAACTGTGGAGAAGGTAAGAAAAAGCCAGACCTACTTGCTGACAGTTCATTCTCATCTTCTTCTTCTTGTTTGACGCTGCAACGACCTAAGCGATTTTTTCTGAGTCCAATAAATAAGTCGTTTCTACTCTTAGCTAACTGGCGCCAATGGAAATGTAAAAAAAAAAAATTAAATGCATCTCCACCTGGTCTTTCCATCGCAGAGGAGGTCATCCTCTTCCCATGCTACAAGAGCGTGATCCGTGTTGCACACTTTAGCGCTGGACCGTTTCTGTTCATTCGAACGATATGACTGAGCCAGCATAGCCGCGATATTTTAATTCGCGGCATTTCGTCTATATAGATAGATGTACATAAAGCACATACAGCTCACCATTCTATCGTCTACGAAGTTTGCCGTCGTCGACGCGTAAAGATCCGTAAATCTTTTTAGGAATTTTCCTTCGCAACAGTCCTAGAACAACCTCGTCTAATATTATCATGGCCCGAGCTTCTGCACCATATACCAACACGGGCATGGTGAAGCCTCGCGCATGAAGTGACTCATAGCGGCTTTGAAATCAACAAATAGATGATGCGTGTCGACCCTACTCTTTTTAGTCTTTTCCAAGATCGGGCTTCTTGGGAATACCTAGCCTATGGTAGGTTTTCCAGGTCTAAAGCCACAATCAGTTCGTTGACGGTGGGCTTCAGACTTTCACACTATTTCGCCAGCGGTACTTAATGAGCGGGAAAATGGGGTGCCCTCTGAGAGCGGGCGTGCGAGTCGAGTGTCGAATGCATTGGCCGTCGACTGTGATTATAGTTTTTCGATGTTGAGCTTTCCTTTCATTGTTGGGAGCGCATTTTTTAGCTGCACAGAGGACCGAGTCGTGGCTTAGCCCTCGAAGTGTATGTACGTATAAACCACTGGGAGGCTTTCGACTATCACTACATGATCGAGACAGCCAAGTAACTTGATGGATCTTTTTGTACTTGAACCTAGTACTGCATACTACCATATTTCGAGCCCCGGCAAAGTCGATCAGCCTCAGTCCATTATCGGACGTTTCGTGGAAATGGTCAATCACGTTCTTAGAAGAGATCCTTGAGTCCCTCGTCCTTCTCTTCTGTCGAGCGTGGGTGAAAATGAACAGGATATAGAAAAATATCGCTGTGAAGCGGATTGTGGCGAGAAACTCGTTTGCCGGGGCGAACGAGAATATTCGTCGATGGAGCCTATCTCCCAACGAAATTCAAAAACCGAATTTGTGCTCTTTTCCAAGTCAACTGTACAGTAGACGGAACAGAAGCGCCCGTACTACTTGCCTTGTCCCGTCTGGCGTTTTTCTTGGATGACGGTAGCATCAGCGTTAGTCTTCTAGACAGAATAAATTAGCAAACTAATGAACAGTTCGTTCATTTTAAAATCGTCTGATTCAACCGTTTCTCTGTTCTATTAATTAAAAGAAAATATTTGACACTCAGAATGGTTTGCCTTGTCTTCGTTTACCATTTGTGTTGGGTTATTTTGGAAGTTTGCAAACCCTTGACACATTTAAGGATAACTTTCGTTAAAGATGATAATTTCTTTTCGTTTTATGCTATTCCCCACCCACATACCAACCTATAAGAGCATAACTTAAGTGAGTGTGTGCACAAAATTTGTCTAAAAGTTACACCACTTAATCAGCCACATTTCAACAACTTAATTACTCATTTGACACCCCTCAAGCACCAATTCGGATAGTTGCTGAAATAAGGGAGTCAAATTTTCTTTACCGAAAGTAAGTAGTAAGTATGCAAAAAAACAAAAAAAAATAAATAAATTAAGTATGTGCCAGGAATGCAGATGTCCAGCCAACCGTTACAAGGTTACTGTCAAGAAAATTAACATAACTATCAATTGGTGGGGTGAATTTATTTCGACAAGTGTCAAGAATACTATTTGCAAGTTAAACTAATGAAATTCGTAATGTACTTTTGTTGTTGCAGTCGCAGGGTTGTACTTAGCTGAAATGGTGCAAAGAAAACGAGCAGTGGGTTATATTTTATTGACAATTTCCGTTAGAATATAAATTTGCTTGGCGATAAATTTTAGTAACAGTAGTGGGTTCTAAGCAAAAAGTTTTGTTTGTTATTTTTAACGAGAGTACTTACTTCCCTACCTTGATAAAGCTTCACCGATAACTTTTTATAGCTACTGCGTATCTATATATAAACACGCCACAAGAAAATTTTGCAATCCCTTTTTTGAAGGCACCGCATCCCGATTTTTAAATTAAGAAAAAACCGGAAAAGCCGGTTTTATTTTACAAGGTTTTCTTGCGGTGCAAATGTCGATGTTTTGTTTGATGTCATGACTAAAAGTTACAATAAAACTATTAACAGTGAGGATAACTTCTATTTAAAAAGAGAGCAAAGAAAAATAAATTTAAAGTTTTTCTAGATCAAAATTCAAACGAATAAAAATCACGCTTGGACTTATTTTAACTATTTTTAATAATTTATTGCATTTTTTACTGAACTTGTTTTAATATGATTTGGAGTATTTCTAGTAGTTTTCAGAGTTTTTTTTTTTTTGAATTAATGCAACATGTTTAATATTTTTTTTTTGCAACCCCAAGTGTGAAACGTGACGCGAAATGGCGTGACGTGACATACATTTTCATCGTTATATTTTTGTTAATATTGCTTTTAAATTAATTTTTAACGCAATCAAAATATGCATTTTATGTCGAATATACTTTATATTTTGACGTCAGCGTCAATTCTGAACGCCAATTCTGGGTAACTTATTTTAGAAATCTATGATTTATTATTTTTCAACTGCATACCCCCAATTTTAACCAAATCGGATCATAAATACGGGTTTTCAAAATATCTCGACCCTGGCGACACCCAGCAAAACCATTTTATGCAAGAATGTTTCTACTTACATAACCAGTATATATTTAAAAAAGCAGACAAATTCGCCCATAAGCGCAATAGATATATGACTTTTATTTGTTTTTTTTTTTTGTCGCGGTAGACCTTCCGATGGAAACACTCATATCATATATACATACATATTTAGTTCATCCCCATATAAAATAGGATATATTTTTCCCCTTATACTGAAAAAAGCTTTGAAAATTTCGTAAAACTCTAAACTAACCGATTTGGTAAAGCCGAGTCAATCAACCTAATTGAAACTAAACAAAATTAGTATGGGACCACCTTTCCGACATAAAAAAAAAACGGTTCACGTGCTCCAAAGTTATCCACCCAGCAAAAAACACGATTACCATAGAAACGAATGTGGAAACGAGCTAGGCGATGGGAATCGCTTACCCTTTCGCTTCAGGAAGGCCTTATTTTAACATGGGCATGTCATTGGCGGTAGGCCCTTACCCGCAGCATTACCTTCAAACAAAGGGAGAACGCATGGATAAACAGAATCCAGAGAAGCGAACAAAGAATGCCTTACAGAGAAACTAATGTAGAATGCCCAGATGAGTACATACTTATTTATATTATATCAGAAAATGTCTTAAAAGATTAAATTTAATTAAAATTTTTATAAATCAGTTTTTATACAAACATATGTATGTATTTGGGTATTTAGATTTTACTTAAAAATCGGTATGTACATACATGCATATTTAATTAAGCTTAAAATTGTACTTCCTCACCCATGTACTTCACTTCATTGACTGACTTCAACTTCGCTGCAAATTGAACAAAGCAAAACATGATTTTTATGCGAGACAAATTTCCACAGAAACTAACTAAAAACTAAAGATTTTTTGGATATTCAATATATTTTTCAGCTGACTACGATGCAGC
>NW_016168463.1:17671-19230 GCF_001687245.7 Rhagoletis zephyria | reverse complement strand
TTATTCATCATATCATTGTCTTCGGAAACTCCTAAGGATGAAAAAAATTCAAAAGCTTTGCAATAAGTTAAACAAGTTCTGTTCCGTTTGTGGTAAGTTTGTTTTGAAATCAGACCAGCGTAAATTAGTCTCAAATAAAAATGCACTAGCATGCTATAAATGGTACTTTTTGCAATTTGAACCTGCAGAAAATAAATACACTCCCGAATTCACATGTATTTCGTGCATTAGTGCGATGAATTTTTGGTGGACAAAAAAACGCTTTTCGTTACCATTCGGTTTACCAATGATTTGGACAAATCCCGGAAAACACGAAGCTGAAAATTGTTATGCATGCACCAACAATACATTTGGTTTCAATAGAAAAAGTAAGTAAATTTTAATAAAACCATGAAATTATGTATAGTTTGCCCTCACCTTAATCGCTGAGTGTATGAAATAGGTCAAAGTTTCTGTATGTTTGGAAGGTACCACGCCTAAGTATAACCAACCTTGGAAAGTTTGCAGCAGATGTCCAAATTAAAAAAAAAAGTGGTGCAGAAATTTTTTAGTTTTTTTCCGCCGAACAAACAAACTTAACATTTGTATATCGATGGCTGAGTGGAAGATCTACCTATCTCGGCAGCCAGTTCGAAAACGCCCTATCTCAGAAAACTTTTCAACAACGCCCTACTTCAGAATTTGATCAAAGAACGCACTATTTCAGAATTTTATTGAAAAACATCCTATCTCAGAATTTTGTTGAAGAACGCCCTATCTCAAAATACATTGAAAATGTGCTGAGATAGGGCGTTTTTAAACCGGCAGCTGAGATAGGTCGATCTTCCACTCAGCCATCGATATACACATACTCATAAATAATTAATTCAATAGATCGGCCTTGTGTCGTCTACAAAGGTGTACCGAGCGCTCATTTACCTGTTGCACATAGTGATGCATTACAAGTTCCAAATCATCCATCCGAACTCGAAACTGTCTATGATTGCAATCAGTCTATAGCAACACCATTACCACTTGATGATGGATCTGATTACATTCCAATTGAAAACAATTTACCGTCTTTCATATCCCAAGAACACCTAAACAGCCTGGTGCGTAAATTAAATCTCTCCCATAACCACGCAATGATTTTGGCATCAGAACTGAAAAGCGTGAATGTTTTAGCACAAGGAGTAAAAGTAACGGCCTACAAACATAGACAAGATCCGTTTATGCCATATTTCAAGTTATCGGAAGATGGCACTCAGGCTTATTGCATTGATGTTGCAGGTTTGATGAATGAAATGGGAATTACTAACTATAAACCCGAACAATGGCGTCTCTCTATTGACGCATCAAAGCGAAGTATAAAGCAGTCTTGCTCTATCGCGATAGTAGCAAGAAACCCGTTCCCATCTTGTATGCGGTTGGAATAAAAGAAACATACGAAGCAATGCAATTAATCTTAGATTGCATCAAGTACGAAGAGCACAGGTGGCGCGTGAACAGTGATTTTAAAGTTCTCTCACTACTATCAGGCATGCAAACGGGCTACACTAAATACTGTTGTTTGTTCTGTC
>NW_016168463.1:2795-17559 GCF_001687245.7 Rhagoletis zephyria | reverse complement strand
AGCTCGGTATGGTTATTGTGCTTGCCACATAAAAGCAAACCGTTGAAAATTGTTGAAATCGGACTAAAATTGAGGCCGCTTTTCATATAACGGTAAATTTCAGATATGCTTGAAATTTCAATATTTCGAAATTTAAGGACGCTAATTTACTTAAAATGTATACACCCCGGCTTATCATGTAGCGGTAGCTTTCGGAAAGGTGGAAAACATATATTTAATACTTGCGCCGGGTATTTAATGTTCGGCTCCGCCCGAACTTAGACTTTCTTACTTGTTATATTTTATGCTTTTAGAACCCTATAATTTTTATTTCAGGTGTGCTTAATGGGCCGGACATCAGAAGATTAATGAAGGATCAAGGCTTCTTGGAAATTCTTGATGGCACAGCAGCCGTTGCATGGGATGCAGTTCGGGCTTTAATTAAACACGTTCTGTGTACAAATCTTTCACCAGAATATGCCATTTTTATTGCGAACTTGATGGAATCTTTTGACGCCTTTGATGTGCACATGTCGCTTAAAATCCACATGCTACACAGTCACTTTGACTTTTACGAGCAACAGCGTTCAACAGAAACCGACGAGGTAGGAGAGAGATTTCACCAATCCATTATATGTTTTCAGGACCGATTCGCTGGAAAACGATTGAATTCAATGTTGGCGGACTTTTGCTGGTCGACCGCAGGAGGCAAAGGATATTAAAAAAGTAATTCGAGGAATAGAAAATAGCAAAATATGCCAAAACGGGATTAAAGAGAACCCAAATTTAGGTCCAAATAGTATATAAACTAATATTATAAAAACATATTACGAAATAAAATATGAGTTGCACCGCAAAACCACATATCTGAACAATCAGTTGTATGGGAGCTATATGTTATAGTGAACCGATTTCCACGATTTTCAGAAATAGCTAAGGTAATATCNGATAGTAGAGCCAAATGCAATCACTATACCAAACGTGATTAGCCAAAAAGAAAGGAACAATCGATTGGTCAATTCAATATAGTTCACGAGCCCTTGATAGCGCTCGGTGTTGTTAAGAATTACATCAAATAGTTGGTTAGAGTCAACGAAACTGCATTCCTATGTTTGAAAAAATAATGCCTTTCCAAAACTTTCCGGTGAAAAAAATCCGTGAAGGTAGTTTTTTGATTGTATATGAGTGANTTCCTATATTTGAAAAATAATGCCTTTCCAAAACTTTCCGTTGAAAAAATCCGTGAAGGTAGTTTTTTGATTGTATATGAGTGAAAATCTCTCAAGTGGTTGTAAACCGAATAAAGTGATTTGTGCGAAAATATCTTGACCGTCCAATTGTGGTTGGCCCATTTGAGAGATTTTCGCTCATATATTTTATTGCTTTTATTTTTATACCCGAGCGCACTTGTGCACAAGGGTATTATAACTTTGTTCACATAACGGTTGTTTGTAACAGGCAAAACGAATCGAGATAGATATAGACNAGAACCCTATAATTTTTATTTCAGGTGTGCTTAATGGGCCGGACATCAGAAGATTAATGAAGGATCAAGGCTTCTTGGAAATTCTTGATGGCACAGCAGCCGTTGAATGGGATGCAGTTCGGGCTTTAATTAAACACGTTCTGTGTACAAATCTTTCACCAGAATATGCCATTTTTATTGCGAACTTGATGGAATCTTTTGACGCCTTTGATGTGCACATGTCGCTTAAAATCCACATGCTACACAGTCACTTTGACTTTTACGAGCAACAGCGTTCAACAGAAACCGACGAGGTAGGAGAGAGATTTCACCAATCCATTATATGTTTTCAGGACCGATTCGCTGGAAAACGATTGAATTCAATGTTGGCGGACTTTTGCTGGTCGACCGCAGGAGGCAAAGGATATTAAAAAAGTAATTCGAGGAATAGAAAATAGCAAAATATGCCAAAACGGGATTAAAGAGAACCCAAATTTAGGTCCAAATAGTATATAAACTAATATTATAAAAACATATTACGAAATAAAATATGAGTTGCACCGCAAAACCACATATCTGAACAATCAGTTGTATGGGAGCTATATGTTATAGTGAACCGATTTCCACGATTTTCAGAAATAGCTAAGGTAATATCAAAATACAGTCACGCGCAAATAGTAAAATAACCTTAAAACTGAGGTAATTATTAACAATAAACCTAAAATTTAAGCAGATCTTCAAGCACCGCTATCTCGAAAACTATAGCCGATCTGTAAAAACGGAGAACACCATTGAATTGAAAAGTTCCCAGTTAAGTAAGATCAGTTATCAAAACCTTTGGCCAGAAAAAAAATCAAAACCTGAGCACAGTGTTTTAAACGACGAAAAATTCAGAACTCTAAAACTTCCCCCCTATATATCTCAAAATTTTGACGTGATACTGATTTTCTGAAAACGCCATCGTAATCTAGAGTTCAAAATTAAGTTTACGTATTTGGCCGTTTAGCTCTAATATTTCAAAACCTTAAAATTTACCTACAGTGCTATTAACCATTCGATTTTTTATTTACCTAAATCACCTAATTTACCCACCTTAATTATTTCTTAAAAATACATGACATCCGCATTCGCATCCACATACGGAGATGTTAGCTTTTAAATATCCGCATCCGCATTCGCATCCGCGGATGTCTAAAATTCCACATTCGCAACATCCCTAATTTCGATATATCGAAGAGCGATATTTTTGAATATGTCAACAATCCTAGAATCAACATTGCGTCAAATGCGTCAAAATGAAAATAAGGGAACACGAATGTGAAGCAATTGGGATCATATATCTTTCATGCAAATAGAGGTTCGACTCATTTTTATGAAATGTGAAGTAAAGTGTTTTGTGATATAATTTTACTTTTATTAAGTTTAATTTTGTGAATTTGGTCCCCTGTAATAAAACAATTATACTATGGGTGTCCATAGAAAATGCTTTTTTTTGTAAATTTCAAACCCTACCCTCTAATTTTATTAATTTTTATGAGAAATATCCTTGCTTTTTTTTACTGGTAATTTAGGTCAGAAAATACGAGTTTGTAGATTTATGAGTTTTGAATAACTATTTTTGATTCGATTTCAAAGATCAAATACGATCTGAGAAGAGGATATATGGGCCATTAAAATGGTATATAATAATCTATTGTCAGACTTGGCGTGACCCATGCCATATTTCTCTTAATTTTTTAAATTTTGAACATCGATAATTTCTACAATTTAAAAATGTGAAGTACTATCTAAAACTAAATCTATTTTCAAATAAACTGATAAATATCTCATTTATTGCAATCGCATAAAAATTGTCGAAGTTAGGATTTTTTTATTAATTGAATTTATATAGTTTATGTACCGGACTTTCAGATTTTTTGAGCAGTGTGACTAAGTATTTCATCAATATTTATTCAAAATTGATACCTACAATCGCTCTTTAGCAAAAAATTGTTTTTTCCAAAAATTTTAGGAAAATGGGGGTGGCAACGCCCTCTTATATGATATATTCGTATCTTAAAAACTACTTCACCGATGTCGACCAAATTTGGTATACACATTGTGCTTAGCCTCCTTAAGTACCGCCTTGAATATTTTTTAAATCGGGCAAACCCCTAAAGTATCCCTGCAGGAAATGTATATAACTATATACTAACTTTAAGTTAATTAGAAAGGAGCTAAAAGTCACTCATTATCTGTATATTTTCTTTGACGAAAGCTAACTATATTTCTATAGCGATGGCCGCGAAATAGTCAAGGGTGGGTTACCTCTGCATTAGATGTAGTCAAGGGTGGTTACCTCTGCATTTGATGTAACTAACTTGTAACTAACTACTTTTGGACATAAAATGTCAATTGAAAAACAAAATATTTTTTTTATTTTTATTTACTTTATTTATTTTATTACATTTTATATTTGTTTCCATATTCTGCTGTCGCTGGTCCCATATTCGAACTTCGTCAGAAATAACTTCAAAATGATAATATGAAATTTCGATCTTCCTTTTATTTTCCCTTAATTCGAAAAAGTATTTGCGAAGTGCAGGATATTTAAATACAAACGCGTTTAAAGAAAATAATCTCCGTCATTACTCCTGCATTACTTGTCAACTAGTTTCAAGTTAGCTTTTTGTAGCTAACTACTGGTTATATATTTTGTAGAAATCCCGCAAAAAAGCTAACTACAAGTGGGTTATTTTTTATAAATTGATGATTTTTTTCTGCAGGGATAGCTTGCGTATAATTGTTTATCAAAGTTCCAATTTTGAACTTCGAAAGCCCATATCTCGATTTCGGAGGCTAACTTCGAAAGTCGGAGAAATAATTTTTTGACTTATGTCAATCCCTTCAAAAAATTGGTTTGGTCTAATACCCAGAAAAAAAGTTGATTTTGCTCGTATAGAAGAAAATTACTGACACCGCCAAAAGAAAAAAATTGCGAAAAAAAAAACGGTAAGTCCCAGATACTTTAAACTTGCACTTTATTATACTAAAATTTAATACACTATAAACAATTTTCACTGGTATCTTGCTTAACCGTATCTATGCATGGATTGACTGCAACAACGTTTTAAACGAGTTTCAGGCTGGTTTCCGCGTAGTTGAACTGAATTGAGAGGCCAAACGGAAAACCTTCGCATTCTTTGTTGAGTTATCTTGCGCGATCGACACAATTCCTGTTTTACATTTTTATAAACTATCATCATACCGATTGTCGAGTCATATGATTGAAATACTTATATGAAGATACAATAAACCAAGTTCGGCTCAACAACGAGTTGTCCGAGTCCTTTCCTGTCAACCATGGTGTAAGACAAGGGTGTTTGTCCAGTACTTTTCTCGCTCTACCTCAATGATTTAAATGAGAGTCTACCCGGTGAACAGTGCTTCCCTTCCATATGAAATGTTGGCAAAAATAGAATTCTGGACGGAAAAGAAAATTCGCTTTTTAGTAAAATTGAGGAGGCTAAATTCAAAAATGCAATTTATCTTTGGATAACTTTCTTACTTTCACTGTAAATGTAGCTTGAATTTGAAAATTCGGGTTCTTGTGGCATTTACATAGGTATGTACATATAAACTATCGTCATGCGTTCTATTTTCAAAAGTGAGGTCTCAAATTACAGGGCCTGTAGATGTGCAATAATACTAATTTTATTATAATAAATACTAATGCTTCTCCTGCAGTGAGTGTTGGCGCTGTTGATTTACTCTTAGCAATTGCCCTCTCTCTACTACTGCTTCTCCCGACGCGTCTACTTCAAACGCTGTCGCTTCCGCTGCTGCTGCTGATGTATCTATCGGTAATTCTCTTTCACCTGCTAATTCGTTTCTGTCTACTGCTACGTAACGCTCCAACGCTTTGTCAAATGAACGAACTAATGTTTTGTCTAAGAAACCCGACGCGTCAACTACAATCGCCGACGCTGCCTCTGCTGCTGCTGGCGGTTCGTCTAAGAAATTATCTTATTCTGACGCTGTTGTTCTTGGCGCTACTGTACTAATGCCGGCACCGGATTCATCGTCTTCTAAGCATCTGAGTTGAAGCAGCGACCATTGCTGGCTCCAGCTCAAACTCTGAATTGAAAGTTGCTGATAGTATGAAGTGGCTGCACTTATCATCATTTCAGCCATCTGTCGCTGCTGATGACATAATTGAGTACGTATCAAATCATGCCAACATTAGTAAGGGCCAGCTTTTATGCAATCATTTAATCAAAAATAATGTTGATCATAATTCCATTCGGAGAGTGAACTTCAAACTTGGTGCTCCCAGCTCGTTCTATGAAAATCTGATGCCAGCTGATCTTTGGCCGGTGGGTGTAAACGTACGTCCCTTTCGTTTTTTACCGAGAGGGGGAAACCAACAGAAAGCTTTGTAACTGACTATAGAACTTCGTCACAATCTAAAAAAAAATTGAATGTCTACTTTCAAAATGCTTCTGGACTTAGAACTAAATGGCATGAGGTTAAACGTTATAGCTCGCAGTTGGAGAACGACGTCTTTGTCATAGTTGAGACATGGTTAAGTGATAATTTCTTTGATGAGGAGTTCTTTGACAACAATCTTTTTGTTGTCTATCGTAAGGACAGAGATTCCAATAAAACGGGTCGTGCTAGAGGTGGTGGGGTTTTATTTGCTGTGCAGCGCAAGTATCGAGCGTCGCTGATTACACTGGATAATGATGACTCCCTACTAGACCAGCTGTGTGTCAGTTTGACCAGCTCTAATTTATTTGATACGTTATTCACTGTTGCTTCATACATTCCACCTAATAGTGCGGATAATCTGTATAGTGCGCATGCTGATAACATTGTATCCTTAGCTGTTAATAAATTAGGTGACAATCATATCTGTATATTGGGAGATTTTAATCTTTGTAATCTTAATTGGTCTCAAAACTATTGTAACTCTGGTCTTATTCCTACTAATATCTGCACCCTATATGAATCTCATTTTATTGATAATATTTTAAATTTAAATCTACTGCAAGTAAATAACTTCAAGAACATGCTCGATAGAATTTTGGATATAATCTTTGTCAGTGATATCCTAAACTTTAGTATGTCTGAGTGTTTCTCTCCAGTCTCATCTCCGGATATGCATCATGTTCCTTTGGTACTCAAGGTTGAATTCTATGAGTTTGCCTCTGGAAGCCCCAGCGATAAAATTGCTTTCAATTACTCCTTATGTGATTTTGTGAGTCTCAACAGTTTATCCGCCGAAGTCAGGTGGGAGGAACTGCTCTCTAGTACTGATGTCTAAGAATGGTTTGATACTTTCAGATCAGTTGTGTACGAAACGTGTATAAATAATATCCCTGCTCTCAAACGAAAACCATATAAGCTACCATGGTACACTATGCGTCTGAAGAAGCTTAAGAATCTTAGGAATAAGTTCTTTAAAAAGTTTAAATCCACCAATAACCAGTTGTTTTATGACAAGTATCGCCAATATCTGAAAGAATTCAATTGTCTAGATAAATTTTTATACAGAAAATATATTCTCAATTTCGAAAATAACATTCATTCAGACCCTGAGGCCTTCTGGAAATTCATAAAATCAAAAAAAGGGTGCTCCACAATACCATCCACAGTATTCTTGAACGGAAAATTCACACGCAATCCTCCAGAGGCTGCTAACTTACTTGCTGATTTCTTCAAATCAAACCATGATTGTGAAGATGACCTTTCCTGGGATGCTTTCTCATCTGGCTTTAAGTCCACATGTGGTTTCGGTTCACTGACTCTCTCAAATGATGATATTTCAACTGGAGTCCTAAAGCTCAAATCCTCCTCTCAAACGGATGTGGATGGCCTCTCGGCTCTCTTGTCAAAAAACTGTGCTGCTATGGTACTTCCGTTGAAAATCATTTTTAATAAATCGCTGTCTTTGGGGGTATTCATTGATGCCTGGAAAATGTCATCCATAACTCCTATCTTCAAATGCGGGAATAAAAATGATGTAACTAATTATAGACCGATCTCGAAACTTTCCAATGTGCCTAAGCTTTTCGAATATGTCATCAAAGACAAGATATATTTTTCTGTTAAGAGTCTAATTTGTCCGAATCAGCATGGGTTCGTCTCCGGTCGTTCTACAGTCACTAATCTGGCAGTTTTTAGTGAGTACTGTATCTCTACATTTTATGCCGGGTATCAAGTTGATTGTATTTACACCGATTTTTCTAAAGCCTTCGATAAGGTTTCTTATGCGATCTTGATTGACAAACTGGCTTCCATAGGTTTTCATTCTACTTTTCTGCAATGGCTTAAGTCTTATCTTAAACGTAGGCACTGTGTTCTTACTGTGGATGATGCTCAATCAGAACCTTTTATTGCTACTTCAGGTGTTCCACAGGGTAGCATTCTAGGTCCATTGATTTTTGTATGGTTCATTAACGACATTGGTTCTTGTTTCCCCTTCGCTAATTTTCTTTTGTACGCAGATGATCTAAAAATCTACTCAGTTGTTAAGAACTCCGCTGACTTATAGAAACTCCAATCCGAGCTGGATAATTTATATTCGTGGTGCGTGAGCTCACATCTTTTTTTGAATATTAATAAATGCTTTTATGTTTCGTTCTCTAAGTCACGTAACTTATTAAAAACTGGATACAGCATCTCTAATTGTAGCTTGCAGGCGGTAAATGAAATCAAGGATCTTGGTGTTGTCTTTGATACTAAATTTTCATTTACCAGACATATTGATTTTATTATTTCTAAAGCTTATTCAATGCTTGGCTTTGTACGGCGGAATAGCTCTGAATTTTCCGATCCTTACACTTTAAAACTTCTATATAACTCCTTTGTGCGATCCCAATTGGAGTATGCAACAATAATCTGCCGTCCTTTTCACCAGTTTCATATCAATAGGATTGAACGAATTCAGAAGGTGTTTCTCAAATTCGCCTTACGTTCAGTACGCTTCTCAGATCCTATACCTTCATATAATGCGCTTTTTGCTTATCAATTTGAAAACGTTGGATAAAAAGAGGTCAATATTATCTTTAACTTTTATTTTTTGCATTTTCCAAGGAATTTTTGACTGCCCGCAGCTTTTAGAAAGAATAAATTTTAATGTTCCGCGGAGGCATCTTCGTGCCTCCCTCCCATTCTATGCTGACAATGTGAGTACAAATTATGCCCGTAATGCGCCCGTCGCGCGGGCTCTTAGTGAATTTAACCAGATTTCCAATTCTACCGACCTTGATTTTTCGTTGCCGAGAACAGCCTTTACTAACCTCTTAAATAAAATACCCTAGTTTAAGCTTTATTGTTATATAGTCTGTAAGAAATTATTGTTTCATAGACTAATTGAATTGAATAAATTTTATTAAAATTATTTAATTTGTTAAATGAACTAGATATTACAATATGGGTATCAATTGAAAGGTTATGAAAATGCTTTACTTTTAAACGTCGCGTAGAAGGGTTGCCACATATTTAAAAAATCAAACTGACTTTAATTAAGGGAATAAGGTAACTGAAATATGTATATCAATATGGTATCAGACAAAATAAAAAATTGTTCATATTAAGCAAGACATAAGTGACGAGTAAAAACATTCTTTAGTTAATTTAAGAGTCCAGTAAATTAAAAGGAATGTAATCATAACAAATCACTGATGGACAATGTATGTATTTGTAATAAAATAACAAAAACGATGTTGTAAACCTTTGGTTTGACACAATTATTATTTTAGTTTAACTAAGTTTGACTTTACAAATCGGTGGCAACCCTTTTCGTAGTATTTTCAAGCTAAAACATTCTTAAACCTCTTTCGTCTGACTCTCATTTGGTGATACCTAGCTATTTACATAACCTTATTCTTTAATTCCAATGGAATCTGACTTTTTAACAGGTTGCAAACCTCTACATGTAATTAAGGATTAAACCCTTTTCATACACATTTCGATTGATACCCATCTCTTAATAATTCATTTAACTTATTAAAACGTTTTAATTAAATTTTTAACAGGTGCCAACTCTTTAAAAATAATAAACCCCTATTGTCTACAGGTCAAGGTTTTTAATCCTACACTTCATTTTTGAAAATAGAACGAGTCGTGTAGATCTGATGACACTGACAAAAAATTAAAAAAAAAGGCGTGAGTACTAAGTACTCATGAAATTTGATGTGCAAACATATGCGAACGGCAATGCATAAAAGTACGTTTACATATAAATATAATCGCAATCAAAGCTCGTTACCTGTCAAATTGGCTTACTTGTTATTCACACAACTCGAGGACTACTAAACTTATGCCTAAACCGCCTACGAATATCAAAACCAGTTGCACCAAATGACTTCATCCATATATATGTATGTACATACAAACTAAAAACCCGTACTATTTAATAAAATAATAAATAAAACATATTTTAACATATATTTTTTATTCATTCCATTAAAATTTACAATTTTTTTAAATTTCGATTAAAAAATGGGTTTTCTGAAATACCGCAGGGACACCCTGTGTTTAGTTTTATTCCAATTATTTTAATCCTGTAGCTCTCTACTATCTATCTGAAAATAAAAACGTCAAACAAACATTTTATTTCAAAGAATGTATTTTTGACATTTGTTTCCGTGAAAAGCTTACGCATGGCTATGTCCTTATTAATATTCTTAGTATGAAATTTGTCGACTTTAGTGGCTTCCTGGCGGCATTCCCTCTATAGGGAAATTTCTATTTAATTCTTTTTAGTGGATGAAATACCTTTACAAAAATACCAAGCACGTTCACATTGCAGACAACGAATTTTTCGATTTTTGCCCACTTAGGCGGCACTGTGCGGTGGCGTGTTTGTGGCTGAGAAGCAAGTAAAGCTTTTAATGTATGCAGACGACTTAGTTTTGTTCGCTGAATCTCCGGAATCGTTACAGGTAATGATTGACATTGCGTGCAATCTAGCAAAATCCAATATTATGATATTTAGGAGGGGTAAGAGAGTTCCTTCTGGGTATAGCTGGAACTTCGGTATTGAGCCCATTGAGATTGTGAACGAATACAAATACCTCGGTATCACTCTCAACTATAAATTCACTTATGACAAGCATTTAGAAGAAGATCTACTAGTATCAAAAAATGCCATCAACGCTACCTGGCTAAAATACATTAATAATCCAAATATCTGTATATCTAAAAAATTTCAAATTTTCGACGCAGCTGCAAATATGGGGTATTGATAAACATGAATCGGTGGAGAAGCTCCTGCGGTTTTTTATTAAGAAGCTCATATTTTTGCCCTCTGACACACCCAATTATATGATTCATCTGGAAACTAGGCTACTTCAACTATATTTTCATACTCTGCGTTCTCACACGCTTTAGTAATTTTGCTTCAGGTGATGTGATTTTCGGACAACGTTACCTAACCATTTTGTGAAGTGAATTTAATTGTATTTTGGAAGTCACTGTTTCCAATTGGTTATATGAGGCTTAAGCATTAAGAAAAAATCGATAAGTTACATCGAATTTAAAAGATTTAAAAAGTTAAAAGGATGAAACTGAGAATATCATTTGGGGCACATTTGACTTTTCAGTTTGGGGTGCTTTTGACGGATGTCAATTTTATGGCTTTATTCAATGGGTATATTTTGGTTAATTTATTTTGTAAATTTGGTTTATTATATATGACTTTTGTACAGAAATTGTTTGAAATTACCAGGGAAAGGCAACCCGAAGCGCAATTTATGTAGAAAAGCTAAAAATGTCCTTATTGTATATGAGAAATGGACTCGAGACACAACCTTCGGCAGCCTATGGTATTAATATAACGACATTAATAATAGGGATGAAACCCCAAAATTCACGTCGGACTATAATGATTCGGAAGACGTTCGTTAAGAATTTTGCTGAAATTAATCAGATCACCGTTGCAGTTGGATGGGATACTCCTTAACAAGCAAGTGCAGTTTGGATTTATGGTTTCCTTAGAAGAAATCAAACCATTTCGATACGAAAGCCAGAGAGATTAAGTCAGGCTGGATTTGAAGGCTTCACAAAATGAGCTGTAGAAAAATTTTAATCAAATCTGAGCACAGTTTATGCAGAAACTACGGTCCTAGGACCTCTTAAATTAAATAGGTTTAAATAGGTTCTCGCTCAAATAGGTCAGCGAGCGGTTTATTAAGCAACGTCAGCAGAGCGTGGAAGCTTAATCGCCCTCATGGGGATCGTTAGCAGGGTTGCCGTTTTGGGCTTTTCCTACCAAAAGTGTGTTCTCGGTGCTAGGATGTTAGGACTAGTGATAGAACTTTTTAGAAAAGAATCGATACTAGTACTCATATAGAATACTCTAAAAAAGTATCGATGCCAGTACTCATATTTGCAAAAAAGTATCGATAATACTCGTACTTCCAAGTATTCTCAAAGCAAACGCAAAAAGTAAACAAAAATCAGATTGCTTTGCTTTTTCACCTCTTCCTATTTGTAAATTGAATAGTCTCTGCTCTTAATAGTTTTAATCTGAACTAAAGGAGTTTTCCGAATAAACTTCCGATAAATTAGTTTTACATGCTTAAATTAAATGTTTATGGCGAAAAGCTTACTTCCAAGTTTTTAAAAGCAAATATTTTATAATTGTTTGACGCGTACATGTATTTATAAATAACTTTACTTTGAAAATGAAATGCAAATGAAGATGACAAGAAGCAAGTGTGGTGAAGCCCATTCTCTATTGGAAAGATAAGCCCTCTTTCAAAAAAATTTTCTTCAAGATTGGGCTGTATTTCACAACGAAGGTAGAATACATCGGTTAACGACGGCTGCCTTATGCTGGAGAGTACCCAAGTTGTCGAGTCGGAAGACCATCCTCATCTACCATTCATTATCAAAGGGGAGGCAAGATATTAGTTTTTCAATTATTTAAACATTTTTACCCGAAGCCAATGACCGCTACATTTTCTTCTAGGTTGTGTAAAAATTTCATAACTGTGTCAATTGCGAGTAGCTCACTAGAACAAAATATGTATTAATTATTTGTATGAGAGTCAGACTGTCCAGATTTGGCGATTTCGCACCAATTTGTCGATTTTTTTTTGGATATTTTCGCGTAAAAATTTATGAAATCGTCATTGGCGATTTTTAGCGATTTTTTCCCTTCAAATACATTTTTGCCAATTATAAAAATATACAAAACTTAGTTTTCCACGATAATTTTACAGAAGAGGCTAATGCACTGCGTGAGAAACTTGACTTGAGAAGCATATTAAAAGACTATCAAAAATGCTTAATCACTCCACTCGGAGAACTTTTGAAACGATTACCTAGTCAATTCAATGCTTTTAAAAAAGCTTTGATTTTGTCACCAGAAAAGTGTTTGAATCACAAGAGGCCGAGTTTCAGGAGCCTGCCAATTCACTATTTGACTTTGAAGGAAAGAAAACTTTTAACTTTCCCATGGAATAACTTTTCTCAGAACCATTCCATCCGACTCTGAAGAATTTTGGATAATTGCTTACGGAGTGAAAACCGCAACGGGCAATCAAATGTTTGGAAATATAAATAAATTTATATTATTATCCTTGCCGCACTCACATGGTTTGTTGAGCGTGTTTTTTTCCGTAAGGCCGTGGTTACGCCACCAATTTCGATTGGCAGTCACCGTGCAATTGTTGTTGTGCACAGCACGGAGTAAGAGAATTTTCGAAATCGAACAGCCAGCATGCCAATTTTCAGGGTGGCAATACGCTATTTTGCGAAAACGTATTAGTATTAAACATTAGAATAGTAAAAAATATTTTATTATTATTATTATAAAGTAGATACTAAAAAAAATATTATAAAAATTAAATTTAAAGAAAGAAAAAATATTAAGTTGTTCTTCCATTTTTAATTTTCCGACTTCAATTTTGATGCATTTTTAATTGCATTTTTACTTCAGTGCTGCCATTGTGTGCGAAATTGTATGAAATGGAAAAAGCCATTTCTTAAGAAGCAACCCTGTGATCGCCAATCAGCAAACAGAGCGTAACCACTTCTCACCAATCACCGAAATTTTTCTCTTTTGATTGCCAATTAAAATTGGTGGCATAACCACGGCCTAATGAATTCAACAAAAACTACGATTCGAAATAGGATGAAGTTGGAAAGCCTTAATTCAATAATTCGAATAAAGTGTTATATGAAGGCTGATCGTTTCTGCTGCAAAACGTTTCCAATATCAAACAGTATGTTATCAAGGTTGAATAGCTCAATACATGACAACAACAGAAATGTAAATCATTCAGACACAATAGGTGATTTTGAAGAAATTGTGGAAACAGCTGATCTCGCCTTATTATATTTATTTTATTTTTAGCGCCGAGCGCTTAAAGGCGGATTGTGCGATTGATCAATTAATATGAGTTCTAATAAATTTAATAACTGCGCAGTCCTATTGCAAAATGTGTTGAAACAAATACTTTTAAAAAGTATGCGTATTTTTAAAGAAAATTGATTGCACATCACTATTATATAAGTGATTTGTGTTATTTATTATTACCCTCTGAAGATATTATATTCGTTTTTGGTTTTAAAAACTATATTATAACAAGATCTCAATTTTAAAATAAAAGATTTGTTAAATTGATTTCATGAATTTTATTTAAAAAAAAATTGGCGATTTTTGGCGATTTTTTTTTAGAAATTGTGCCTTTTTTAAACAATCTGGACACCCTGATGGGAGTATACATATCGTCGCCCGTATGCCATAAACATGAATGTGTAAAAATGAAAATTTTGGGAAATCAAGTTTGAAAGTTTTTTTGCGAGACTTAGCTCTACATTTATGCAATTGAAATTGTAAAATATTTACTTTCCGTGTACGGATTGTATTCTGGGTTTTGGTATAACATAGAAATTCAAAATATTAACCAAGTCAACCCAGTATTTCAAAACTGATAAATTTGCACATTCATGCTTCTCGCATGAGAGTGACGATATGTGAATTAAAAACTTTAAGAGCTTGTTTCTCGGGTTTACGGTTTTTGAGTTATGACAGAATTGAAGTAAATGAGCTTTATGTTCATTTTCATAACATTCATATTGGATATTGAAGTTAATATTCGAACGTTCGCCACAATATTTATTGGGTAATTAAAAAAACAATTACTTAAAAAAGTTCTTAACTCGTCGATACTTTTCGACATTCGCGATATTTACTCAGTACTTGTGAAAAAGTATCGAGTTCTCGATACTACTCTTCTTCTTCTTTTTTGGCGCTGTAACCGCCTAAGCGATTTTGGCCGAGTTCAGCAAAGCACGCCAGTCGTTTCTCCTCTGTGCCAACTG
>NW_016168463.1:0-1561 GCF_001687245.7 Rhagoletis zephyria | reverse complement strand
GCATACCCAGCGCAATGACTATACCCCATTGCACTCCAATACTCGATACTACTCAGTACTCATAAAAAGTATCGATATTCTGTACTCGGTACTCGTATCGTTCTATCACTAGGTGGGACGCTTAAAATTTTGGTGGGTTTCTTTGCTCATAAAATAGAAAACATCTATGGTTTATTGTAGTGTGTCACTTTGTCTGCGCTGTGAGTAGGCTTCCCAAATTGGAACAATATCAGTTTTGCCCCCAGCCTGTTTCTTGGATGGGCCCAACCGTACCTTGAAACACTCGTTGCTTACTGGCATAGACAGAATTTTACGAATATACGCTACAAAAAGTTGTATCCACTGGGTATCTAAAGGGATATCAAGTTATTAAATTGATGAACGTAAAGGCAGGTTTTAAATCAGATATTTTCCTTTGAAATGCAGTGGCGAATCGATAACACTGTAGCTAAATTTTAAGGTTTTGAAATATCAC
The DNA here is from genome assembly GCF_001687245.7 of Rhagoletis zephyria. Taxonomy (NCBI): domain Eukaryota; kingdom Metazoa; phylum Arthropoda; class Insecta; order Diptera; family Tephritidae; genus Rhagoletis; species Rhagoletis zephyria. The sequence continues at coordinate 1,086 of NW_016168463.1, read as the reverse complement.
AGCTAAACGGCCAAACACGTAAACTTATTTTGGCCTCTAGATTACGATGGCGTTTTCAGAAAATTCGTTTCACGTCAAAATTTTGAGATATTTAGCGGGGAAGTTTTAGAGTTTTGAAAGTGAATTTTTCGTCGTTTAAAACACTGTGCTCAAGTTTTGAATTTTTTTCTGGGTAAAGGTTTTGATAACTGATCTTACTCAACTGGGATCTTTTAAATTCAATGGCGTCCTCCGTTTTTCCAGATTGGCTCTAGTTTTCTATTTTAGGTTTTTTGTTAATAATTACCTCAGTTTTAAGGTTATTTTACTGAAATTTTGCACGTGACTGTATTTTGATATAACCTTAGCTATTTCTGAAACTCATGGAAATCGGTTCACTATAACATATAGCTCCCATACAACTGATTGTTCAGACTGACTGTTCAGATATGTGGTTTTGCGTTACAACTTATATTTTATTTCGTAATATGTTTTCATAATATTAGTTTATATACTATTTGGCCCTAAATTTGGGCTCTCTTCAATCCCGTTTTGGCATATTTTGCTAGTTTCTATTGCTCGAATGATTTTTTTAATATACTTTGCCTCCTGTGATCGACCAGCAAAAGTCCGCCAACATTGAATTCAATCGTTTTCCAGCGAATAGGTCCTCAAAACACATAATGGATTGGTGAAATCTCTCTCCTACCTCGTAGGTTTCTGTTGAAAGCTGTTGCTCGTAAAAGTCAAAGTGACTATGTAACATGTGGATTTTAAGCGACATGTGCACATCAAAGGCGTCAAAAGATTCCATCAAGTTCGCAATAAAAATGGCATATTCTGGTGAAAGATTTGTACACAGAACGTGTTTAATTAAAGCCCGAACTGCATCCCATGCAACGGTTGCTGTGCCATCAAGAATTTCCAAGAAGCCTTGATCCTTCATTAGTCTTCTGATGTCCGGCCCATTAAGTACACCTGAAATAAAAATTATAGGGTTCTTAAAGCAAGAGAGAAATATAATAAAATATACGAGCAAAAATCTCTTAAATGGGCCAACCCAAAATTGGACGGTCAAGATATTTTCGCACAAATCACTTTATTCGG
>NW_016168462.1:0-19230 GCF_001687245.7 Rhagoletis zephyria | reverse complement strand
GATTTTTCTTAACGTGTTTAATTTTTTCGAGATCTAGTGCATTTTTTCACTTTGCTGAACTTTTCAAAAATTCGCTTTCATTTTTCGGGATTTCCAGGTATTTTCGAAATTTCAATTCGACATTTAGCGATTTCCGGAACCTTTCGGGTCTTAACAGGATTTTTCGGAACCTTTTGAGGACTGTCAGGTCTAAAATTTTGACGTGTTTAATTTTTCAGATTTTCTCGATATCTTTCCGAGCTTTTTTGCAATTTGGTTGATTATTTTGGGAATTTCCGGGACTTTACTTGAAGTTTTTCAGAATTTTTCGAGTTCACTTTTCTGGACCTCTCGAATTTTTGTGTTATATTTTTTGTATATAACTTTCTGGATTTTTTCAGTAATAAACGGGTATTTTCAAATGTTTTACCTTTTGAGTTTTTAAGTACCTTTCGGATGTTTTCGGGATTATCTTGGAAACTTTTGGAATGTTTTGGTAACTTTCAGGTCTAAATTTGTTTTTTTTTTTTTTATTGGCCACTTTTCCATGGATCTTTTTCTTGTAGGAAATTTTAGAAGTTAATAACAGAATAATATTTCGCTTGCCAAACAGTCTGTCTGTCAAACGATTTCCCGATTAATTCCCCCTCCATTAGGCTGAATTGGGTTGAATGCTTAGTAAATATGCCGTAAGAAAGCCTACCGTTTGTGTTACAAAATATTTAAGTGACACTCATCACGAGGATGACTAAAAAATCTGTTTGGAGGCAAAAGATATCCAAAATTTTTATTAAATGGTTATGATGTTATGATGAGTGTTTAAAGATTACGGGCTGATATGTTGGAACCACACCCTCGGAAACTTGGACAGCTTAAGAGAACGTGAAATGGCATCATTTCTTTCCCAGGCAATGGTGTTGATCTCGATCAATTTTATTTGTCCGTCTTCTCCCCAAGTTCTCAGCAGATATTTTGCTTTATTTAGTTCGCAAATGAAGCGCATAAAATTTCATACTTTCAGATATTTGACTTGTACAGTATTTCATTAGATACAGTTAGGAGTTCTCAACCAGGCAGATTGGAATCCCTTCTACTTAACTTGGCCNTCTGTCAAACGATTTCCCGATTAATTCCCCCTCCATTAGGCTGAATTGGGCTGAATGCTTAGTAAATATGCCGTAAGAAAGCCTACCGTTTGTGTTACAAAATATTTAAGTGACACTCATCACGACTATGACTAAAAAATCTGTTTGGAGGCAAAAGATATCCAAAATTTGTATTAAATGGTTATGATGTTATGGTGATGGAAAAGATGTCTCCAGGCAGCTGAGGTCAATGCTAAAGAGCTTATAATGACTGTTTAAAAATTACGGGCTGATATGTTGGAACCACACCCTCGGAAACTTGGACAGCTTAAGAGAACGTTGAAATGGCATCATTTCTTTCCCAGGCAACGGTGTTGATCTCGATCAATTTTATTTGTCCGTCTTCTCCCCAAGTTCTCAGCAGATATTTTGGTTTATTTAGTTCGCAAATGAAGCGCATAAAATTTCATACTTTCAGATATTTGACTTGTACAGTATTTCATTAGATACAGTTTGGAGTTCTCAACCAGGCAGATTGGAATCCCTTCTACTTAACTTTTCATGCGCACTGGCCGAAGTGAATAGTCAGCGATGTGGTTGATAAAAATCTCTGCAATTAATAGAGAACTGCTTTTAGTAGAAGATAATATTACAAGCAGCAGAAATCACGTCTAATGAAATTAAGAAAAAAAACTGCCTTAGAGTAGTCTCCCTATACATTGCGATTCGCTCAATGTATTTTCATCTTATCGCTTACTCAATGCTAAGTCGAAACGTGATGTCTTAATCAAATACGTCAGAGCCGGATGAAATAATCTCATTCATCTTGTCTGCCACTGCCAATCGTCAGAGCCCTTTTAAGTCATTAACACCTGCTATCGTGGTCAAATCAAACTGGGCAACAAATCAAGCAACNCAGAGCCGGATGAAATAATCTCATTCATCTTGTCTGCCACTGCCAATCGTTAGAGCCCTTTTAAGTCATTAACACCTGCTATCGTGGTCAAATCAAACTGGGCAACAAATCAAGCAAACAACTGGTGAGGAAAGCAAACAAAAAAAACACAACAGCAAAATAAGGCAACTTCATAAACACCGTACAATTCGTAACACACTTACCATCCGTTGAGCAATTGAATATGCGAGAAGTCGGTTAGTTAACTATGAATTCATTTAAAGGCATAGACAAAAGTGAAGCAATCCATTCACAGCTGCGCGCTGGTACTTTAGTGCTTCAAGGAGGATACGCGCACTTGCAAAGGATGTGGCTCTTGCCCTTCATTTGTATGCAGTCAGTGGGCGCGCGTGCACGGAGCAACTCTATTACGTGCGCTTTACGGTGCAAGCAGTGAGCGCTGAGTAAAAACAAAACGCAGGGAATATATAAATAAATTGCACAGATTATAAATAATCACGTGAATGCATTAGCTCAACTAAGCGGAGGAGTAGAAGCAGNGGAATATATAAATAAATTGCACAGATTATAAATAATCACGTGAATGCATTTGCTCAACTAAGCGGAGGAGTAGAAGCAGGCGCGCGCGCGCGCGCTCACTATTCACTTAGTTACTAGAACAATATGCAGAACAATAACGATTACAACAACCAAACAAAAATTAATTGCAATTCAGAATCCTAGCGAGTAGACGGCGCACCGCATAGCGCCTAGCACCGACAGCCAGCAAAGCGAGGAAGCGCGCGCGATAGACATCTAAAAGGGAGCGCAGGCGCGCGCGTCAGACGATGTGGCGTTGATATGTACATCGATTAGTGTGCAAAGCTGTGCGCATGTGGTTGCTTTCAAAAAGCGCCGGCGCGCCGACCAAGAACAAGAAGCGCGCCACCGTAGTGCACCGATTTTATTTTTGAATTTTTTTATGTTCCTTTCCGCTTAGCCAGCACCGCGCGTACGTACGCGCATTGCACATATCAACAGCCACTCATAACGAGGCTAATAGAAAGATTAATCACACTAGTGCTTGGCGGGCGGCTGGCGAACGACGACTAGCCACGACTGGAAAGCTGATGGTAGAAATGACTGGCGCTGCCAGTTGGCGGCACGTACGCAGACGCAGCCGCAGTACAGCCACTGGATTATTGCTCGCCGCCGCTGCTGATTTTCAGCGAAGCGATAACGCGAAATGAGTGCAGTTGGCCATTAAAGGCCAAGTTGTAGATCCTGCCTGCCTGCGCCGCTAAGTAGCATAAAAATATTGCATGGCCAAGAACGCAGCTGCATATATGTATGTATGTATGTATGTACATAGTTGCAATTTGCAAACTAACGATTTCAATTTCATTTCATTTACGGCAGTCAAATTGCATCGCACGCATTATTTATTTATTTATATCTACGTGATGGCGGCTCGATTCGCAACCAAATCAAAGCAGCGGCAGCGACCAACATAATTTTCGAGGTGAATCCGCAAAACGGTTGAATTTATGGAATTCAAATCTGCAACATGGCCGACAAATGTACACGCAGAAATCGTGCTACAAAAGTCATATACAGCGGATAACACCAAATGCGATAAATCGAGTGCAGTAGTAAATCCCAATACGGTTTGCTATAAGCATGTATGTAATTTACTAGCCAACGCTGGTCAAAAGCCGCCACAAATCAAGCGGGTGTAATTTTTCATACTTTAACGCAGGTAAAAGTTGTTGTTGCTGTTCAGTTGTTTGTTTGCTTGCTAAGAATTAAGCGCGCTGCTTACTTACTTAGCCTCCTCACTGGCTCTCACACTTTCTAGTTAATCGCACACTAGGCGCTGCTTAAAAAATTTTAAAGCGTTCCTGACTTATGCACTTTTTCCTACACTCAGTTGCTGGCATTTCATTTGGCCGCCAGAATTGCGTCTAGTCTAAATGCTGAGAACCTTTTAACTAGCGCGTTTTTTTCGGCTTTTTGTTGTTTTTACTTTGCAACTCGCGTATTAGCATGCCGGCGTCACAGTGCAGAAACGTGAATGTGAAATTTTCGCACCTGACTCGGCGGCTACTTAAGTAAGTAGTGCAAATCTTTGGTGGTTGATTTCATGGGAACAACATTTTTTGGACTACTTGAAAGTGGTAAACAATTTTAAACAGCACAAAATAGGTATGGAAGGAGAGAGGTGGAGTCATGGAGGAATGTTATTCAAAAAATTTCCATATGCGAACTCCATTGTGCCGCTGTGGAAGAGGTGGTTAGAGACTATCGCCCACGCAGAGTTGACTGATAGGTTGGGGAGTGTAGAATCGCGTAGAGAAATATGCAGCTAAACCGTGAGAGCTACTGTACAAAGAGTTGGCAGAGGTACGATTTTTCAAAAAGACAAAAACAGAGGTAGATGACTTGTATTCTGCTTGACTTATTACCGATAGATATTTTCATTGAAAACTTGGCTGCTAGCTGCGCCATCAGACTGCTGCAGGAATGACCGTCCGGGCATAGTTCCATCCTAAAGGCATTACCATCTGAAATCAAAGCCGAAGACCTGGGTTCGCCACAAACCCCGCGAGAAATTCCCAAGCCGCAGTGGCTGAACTCAAGGAAGGTCCCAGTTCTTGGAGGGCTAAACGACATTCCAGGACGGATCAAATATGGAAGGAGCAAATTGACGTAAAGGTATACCTCCGCCTATCAGACCATGTAAACGTTTTCCAGGCTGAAACGTTTGAAATTAAGGAGGCAGTAAGGTACAGCAAAGAGAATACACCCGCGAGAACGCAGGTAAATATTTTCTCAGATAGCCAAGCGGCTATCCTGAACTAGTGGATGACTGTAGGAGAGATCTCGCCATGATTCCTGATCAATACGAAATTACTCTAATATGGGTCTCGGAACATAGGTACGTTTAAGGAAATGAAACAGCGGACGAACTAGCGATGTGCGGTTCCGCGCTCGATCCCTCGCAATGGCTTTGGGGGGCCTCGTTCAGGAAGATCAAGGACAGAATTGCAAATATTCATAATTCGAAGGCTATACCGATGTGGAACCGTACAGCATCGTAAAGGATTACCTGGCAATTGTGAGTATCCTATGACCCACTTAAAACCAGGACTCTTTTGGGAATGAGCAAATAAAATACCTTAAACCTATACCTGAGTGACAATACATTTAAACCAATCAATCAGAGGGCTAGGCATGCTAGGAGTCTGGAATTTACCCCAAGAATTTCCTGAGCAAATACGGCAATAGGCAAATAGTTTCAAAGCAATGACTAGTACCTGCAAATAGGAAGACTCTACCCTCCACCGGATTCGGAAGTAGCCCCAGATATGGCAGGTTTAATTGAGAAGACGAGGTGAAAATAGCAGAGGCGAAGGAGCTAAAAAGATGTATGACCCAGAGGTTAAGCGAAATTTTATGGAAGATTAGAATCTCAAACAGTCTTGAAGAGGACAAATCCAACAATATTAAGGTAAATAAAATCCTATTAATGAGTCATTCATGTGATAATCGATTAAGATTTACTAGTGCGGTTTCAGGAGCGATGGAACTTTGCTAAGGAAATCATAAATTTACTAAGTTTTTTTTTGGTTTAGCACCGAGGCAGTTAACTCTGCTATTAGATTTAAAGTGGATAAGGAAATTACACAAAATTAACTCTTTCCGCTTTTCGGCCAGACAAGAATGGAAATCAGTTGCGGCAAAGAAAGAGTACACATGATGACGTGGAAGGGTGAAAGTGTCTACTCAAACAGTTGGCCAACTCAGAGAAAGCATCAGTGTTGCAGTCTACATTTGTACTGACAGCCAGGCAGTTATTAAATTTCTGGAAAAAAAGTCATTGCCTTCCCATGAAGATGGGTAAGAGAAAAAGTTTAAATTTCTTAAAAATTGTGTTTGTTTTTAATGATTTATTTTTTATTTCTATTTTTTTAGTTTTGAATATATCCATACCTACATATGTTCATATATGTACATGTGTATATCTACATGCTGACTTACTGTATAATTAGTATTCACATGACGTAGTAATCGACATAATCGTAAATATTTGTGCTTCTTTTTTCGTTGCTCCAATCTCGTGCAATCGTTCAATAATACCACAAATAGATTACCCAAGTAAATACTAGGTAAAGCAAAATAAAAGTATAAGTGCGTAATTGGAGAAACACGTCATTGAATGTCACAAAAGCTTAAGTACATATTGGTAGCTAATACCAAGTGCAAGTTCCTAACGCAAAATATGAAGAAAAAAATGGGTATTATAAAAAAAATTGTAACCTATAAAGCTGCAGAGAATGAAATCTTTACATTAGTTGTTTGCTGAACGAATTTGAAAAAAATAAATAATTGTAAATGGCACACATAATATTGACCATTAAGTCTAAGAAACAACTTTTTCGATTAACATCTTTATTAGTAATTTTTTTGTTGCCATGTAATTACGCTAAGTGGCTTTATACCGAAATACACTTGGTGGTTTGACATTGCCTGAACTAAGGCTCTGCGGAATGGTAGCGCGCACTGCTAACCGCTACACCACAGCGGCCGCCGAACACCATAATACATTGTTCAGACATGCACTTTAATTAAGGCAATGCAGTTTTAGGTAAATTGAATTCCCGATTTTGTTATTGGCACTCAATCAACTCAGTTCACGCAATTGGCATATGAAAGCGGAAAATTTTTGTTATAAATGACGAAATTATGCCTTACTAAAATCGGTTAGTTCTTACTTTAAATGTAGAATTCTTTCGGTCAAAGAATATTAGATAGTAGACTGCGATTTTTTATTTGCATTTTCTTGCAAAGTTCAAGAAAATTTAGCTCATTTTCTTGGGACAAACACGCAATTAAAGATCATTGTAGAAGTTTCCAAATTCAAATGAACTTCCTGTAGGCTGTAAATATAGTCTGGAGTGGCAAAGTCATCTACCATTTCTGCTCAGATCTGCCTGTTCTATACTACGAAGTCAATGAGCCAATTCATTCAAACCCAGATGAAGATCATCTAGTCTATTACCGTTTGATTTGGTGCTGTTTTGGATAATAAAATACATATTAAGAGAGTTCTCTTTTTTCATTGAACATACTACTTGAAAGCTTAAGTAGGCTTATACAATGTACATATGTTTAGTTATGAATGGTTTCATTGATGTTTATGTAGTAAATTGAGCTAATTGATTAATTTCTTAATTTCTCAATTAAGGCAAATATGTGAACACGCTATAATGTTTTCTAAACTGAAACGATCATTGATGCGCAAATGTAATAATTAATATAGAACTTTTCGGTTAGCAACAGCTACTTGAAATCCAAAAGTAAATTCCCCAACTCTGAGCTCTTTAAAATCGTTTGCAACTACACAAGTATCACTTAATCCATCATACTTACGTAGCCCAGACGGTACTACATATAGCTCTCAAATAAGAACGCATGAATGTAACATGCAAAAGTCGAGTATGTTTTCCAAATATATCTTTAATTAATGCCAATCCATTTATATGAAGGGCATTCGTTAAAGTCAAATGCACTCAAGTGAGTAGCAAGTGGGCTGTTAGTTAATACCAGCACTTAATAGACATACTTACAAAACTACGTAAAATAAAAAAATAATAGTTATTTATAAAAAAATCAACAAATGTACTCAAACTAACAAAAAATGTACAAACCACACTTTTAATAATGAGAAGCAGCAGAATTATTTCAAAATTTTAATTTTTATAAATTCATATAGTTAATTGGTATAACAAAAAAAAAACAACTGGAAAGATACATATCGTTTCTTTAGTATGAATGATTATTAGCAATCTTTTTACCAGTCAAATTACTGGCTTTGACAACCGTTAAATATGCATACGATTATTTTTTCTCACAGAAAAAAAAGAGTATGAATACTCAAGATAGATGTAAGTATACATACATATTTGCTAGCTATGCCAGCAATAGAACTTTTTCTCCTCATATACATGTGAAGCTCATTTCTACGCTGACGTTTCCTGAAAGCTTTGATAGCATCTTTTTCATTCAGAATATTTGGGCAGGGCCAGAAAAAAAAATTATATGAAAAATTAATATGGAACATGTTATTCGAGCTTTTTCACCCTTTTCCCCCTTTTGGCGTATCCTTATCTCTGTGTGTCTATTTGCCTTTTGAATATTTAGATGGCAGTATGCACTTATATAATAATGTTGCCTACATTTGGGCGTTTAGCGCCTGTTTTGACATAATAGTGGTGGTTGAACTTCTCATAGTATGTATGTATGCTTACTTAAGTTTGCAAATCACGTACAAAAGCCATAAGAAAACATTTTCATATACATTTTTCTTGACAAGTACTTTTAGGCCAAAAAGTCAATTTCAGTGAATGCGAGATAAAGATTCGAGGAAACCAAAGAGGAATAAACAGCTGACTACAGTGGAGGCAAGTTAAAAGTACAGAATACCAAACGTACATACATGCATATGTATTTACTTAGTATATAACAGAATATTATATATTGTATATAACAGTATATTACACAATATTATAACAACAGCAAGGTAACAAAGGCAAACATATTTTAGCACACATTTATTCAAACATTTGTGGAAGAGTTGAAAAAATATTTTTGTGTTAGCGATTGACAGTTGGTGATGGCGGAGTTTTTGCCAACGGCTGCAGATGGAACTGCGGACTGATTGGTTGTTCAGTAGACAGTGAAACTAGGTCTGATAGTCAAACAAAATGATTGGCTAGGTATTTGTTTAAATATGTATGAAGAAATCTTAAAAGGAACTTCGAAGCTTCCATGGCTCCAGTTATACGAGTACTTACAAAAAATTTATTAGGATAAAAATAAACGGTGGGTTTGCTTTTTATTTTTTGAGCAGTGGAAAAAAATTTATTTTCCAGTTTTTGGACTCTATTGAAGATTTTCTTAATATTCTTTCGGGAATGTGTAGCATTTTTTGGCGAATTTGTTTTACTTTTCGAATTTTTTTCAGGTACTCTTTTCGTCTCTTTTCTTAACGATCTTTTGAATTATTATTTTTTTTAGCTTTTTTTGGATTTGGTTTTATGTATTTCTGAACTTTTTGGAATTTTTTCGAACTTTTCGGGATTCGTCATGGTATTTTTTGAGATTTTTGATTATTTACCTTATCGCGAATTTTCGAGACTTTTTGAAATTGTTTTAAATATTTCGGGACTTTTGGTTTTTTTCGCGACTCGTTTTTTTGTTAATTATATACAAATTATCGGGACTATTTTAGGATTTTTTTTTCCTACGAGATTTTTTGGAATCTGGTTTTATCGTGCTTTACTTTGAGGGATTTTTCGAGATCTTAATATATTTATTTTCATTAAATTTTACGAGACTAAAATTTATTTTAGACAGTTTGTCTAAATTTTGTTTTTATTTTTATGAAATATAATTTTTTACTGTTTTACCCTTTATGTATAATGAAAATTCTAAATTCGTACATATGCATATTTTTATTGTGCGGTACTAACTTTCTAAATTGTGTCGTGCTTTACACATGTATTTTTAAATAATTTGTGAAAAATTCTTTAAGATAACGAGCGGTTTCTTTTTCCATTTTTTATTAGCTACTAAATTTCATCTCAGTTTTATATGTATTAATTTTCTCAATCGAATTTCAAATTCTACTCAAAATTTTGTTTACTCAAACAATTGATTGGGCATTGTACTCAATGAAGTTTTTATCGCACTTTATATGCGCGAAATAGCAGCTGCTATATATATATACATATATATATATTTAATAAGATATACATATGTACAATATACATATTCACTACAAAGCTCTGCGCTCCAATCTGATTTGAAAATGTCTGCTAATGAGGTAGGCCCACATAATAACTAAACAGGTTAATTAAGGCATGATTTTTTATTTCCTTTTCGCTAATGTAATTATTTGTTTTTGTTATGTTTTTTTTTTTTATTTGCAGTCCATGCCAGCAAGCCGATATAAATTTCAAGCATTCAAGCTATTCAGCACTTACATACATCTACTTCTTGACTTGTCTTATAAACAAATTGTAGATATCGGCCTGCAATAATTTATGTAAATGAATTGGATTGCTTCTACTCACAGTCGCTCTACAAGACAAATCAGCGCCTGCACCACGCCGTCGTTACTCGCTGGAAGTTTTAGAGATTTTTATAAAAATTCAGCAGCGTGCAATGTTGTGTAATCAGCGATTAATCTTCAAAATAAATTTCAATGAAAATGTGTCTAAACAAAAAATCAATTTAATGATTATGCAAATTGAAGTTGTTGTGGGATTTGTAGATTGGCCGAAAAAGGCACTTTGACTGCGGCAGGGTGAGGGAAAAGAAATGCCTGCACGGATGTGCATAGAAACCTGCCCTGCTGATTTTCACTTGCTTGGAAAATTTTCTTCTTTTCTTTTTCAAAGAACCCACCTGCCAACACGCGGCTGCTGCTGCTGCTGCTATTTTCCGCTTAACTATGTTGCAAGCAAATAGCGCTTGAGTGTGCGCTGAATGAGTGCGTGGGCATGGCAAAATGCAGAAATGTGTTGTCTTACGTTTGAATAGCTCGCTGACGCCAAATAGGTATAAATTTGAATATCTATCGTTGCATAGTTCAGTAAAATTATTTAAATGAACTTTTGGATGCTTTGCAGATGCGCCGAATTTCGATTTTATTGGTTTATAGGCTTTTGTTCCCATTGATCTGCACATTAATCAAATTTGAATTTGCACCAATTTCATTTAAGTGCTTGTGGCATTGATCAAAGGTGTGCGCTAAGGGTATACAAACAGTAAGTAAGTATTTTTTATGTATGTAGCAGTGAGGTTTGTAAAACGGAAAATCTAAAAAGTTCAGCATTCATCGAGCAATAATCGTCTCAAAATCTTTTATGTAGCCAAGTGTTGCCAAAGTTCGCCGCGCAACTTGAAACAGCTTAAAAAAAGGCAACAGTAATCATTTCGTATACAATAAATAGTTTTCCTTGAGCGCTGATATGGAAAACAGATTCAGTGCATGTTTTTTACACTTCAGTTGCGATGATGAATTACCAGCAATTTTTTTCGCTCTTTTTTGGGTGGCGTGTACACATTTTTGGAAACTATTTTCAGCAACTGTTAAAAAGTGTGGATATTCATACTATAATCTAAAATAGTTTGCTGGTGAATGAAAATTTTTATGGTTTTTTTTTTTTTGTTTTTGATTAATTTTGTTGAACCCCTTAACCCAAGAAAATTCAAATTTAGGGGTCATTTTGACCCAACTTTTTTCAAAAGATCAAAAGAAAAGACCTTTCGCAGAGTTTTTTTTGGAAAAATTTTTACATTACTACAGTTCAATCGCTGTAACTTTCTCATTTGGAATTTCTGTTTCTAACTGGTAATTCTGTTTTAAGTAAGAAAGTCTTTTGTAAGACAATGGAAAGGCAGTGGTGGTGAAAACCTTTTTGATATGATAAAAGAAAAAAACCCCTTTTGTCAAAAAGCATTTGTGAGAAAAGCACTGGCATAACATTTTCCTTGCATTGCTGCAAAAGTCGCAATGACCGAGGGAGAAAAGCGCTGACCATTTGATTTTTTCTTTTTATTTACTTTTTTTAATTTTCTTTATTTTTTGCTTTTTTTTTAGTTTATTATTTTTTCAATTTTAAGATTACAATGTTTTAATTTTTTGAAACTAATTTTATTTTATTCATTTTTTTCGATTTCCTTATCTTTTAATTTTTAGATTATCTGTTTTAAAAATTAGCTAATTTTTTAAATTCATTTAATTCGTAGAAACTTATTTTACTATATTTTAATGCATCTGCAAAATTCCGGTAAATATGGAAGCATGTTGCAAATGTTATGCGTAGCGTGGCAAGTTCGCGTCGCATGTCAACACCACCTGATTTACTGTGGTTGCAGCAACCTTCAACGGTCATGCGCCGCTAACGATAACAACAACAACGACAAACGACACCACCTCTAACGCCAATCCAATTTTTGAGCATTTTCATAGAAAATCGCAGCAAAATGTTACATATCCACGCCTAGACGAGAGCAAGAAACGCTGGCGTCGCGCGAAGCGGAAAATCAGTGAAAGCAGCAAAAAAGAAAATAACAATAACAAAGAGTGCACTTGGCACAGTAAAGTCAAGCAATCGCTCGACTGTTTGGCCTCCACTCAGCATCGACGCGCTGCGAAAAGGCTCTCATCGCTAGACATTTCTGCTCGCTACGAATATTATTTGCTGCTGTGTTGAAAGATTATGATCAGCTGCATAGAGAAATATTGAAAAAAAAATAAAAAATTTGAATAGTTACACGGTGTATGGCTGTGTGTAAGAGTACTAAAAAATATAAGAAAATTCTTAAAACTCTAGCAGCGCTTTGGCAGCTGGCTGCATTTTTTATGCTTGAAACATTTTTGGAATTTTTTTAGCTTTGGTTTTACATTTTGGTTTCGATTGCGTACTTTTGTATTGTCTTGGTGTTTGGGGTGCAACATCGTCACTAAATAAATAAATAAAAAAAAATCAGAAAAAAAAACACTTCACAAGAAAAAATGAAATATTCAGAGTTAATTCTATAATGGCATTTAATTGAGTTTAAAGTGTATAATTTTGTCTCGTTTACAACATTTGTTGCTGCTGCAGCTACTGTTGGCTGGCTCATCGTACAAGCTTACATATGTATATATGTTTGTGTGAGTACTTGTTTTCAGCTGCATTCATATGCCTTTGTGGCATGTGGCATGCTGCGGCGCGCGCTTGAAGCTGAAGGGGCTTTGGTTGTTTCAATAAAAAAAAAAAAAAAAACAAAGAGAAAAACTGAAATTTTGATGTAGTCTCTGCCTTGCGACTAGCTGCCCAATTGATCGCTGCTATGTGGCAGCCCACCCAGTCTATTAGCTGCACTTACATATGTACTTGCATACCGACATGTACATATATACATATGAACATATGTGTCTATGCATGTAAGTATGTACATAAATATTTACATAAACTTCTACGCTTGCAACTAGCTGCTTAAGTTTCTGCTTTTGGACGTCAATTATTGTTTGTTAAATTGAGCGAAAATTTGAAATGATTAACGCTTTCTTGTATTTCAGTCAATTATTCGTTTATCACTAGTCATTTTCCTTCTTCGAATACCCGCCAAAAGAAAATCATTTCAGGCTTAAATTATAATAAATGTTGGCTTTTTTCTTAATTATTTGAGACAGTGTTGCATGCTGTCAGTGCCCATGAAGAGGCATCTTTCTCGTGCCATTAAGCGAGAGTATGTAAATCTGTGCGTCAAATATTTTGATTAGTCGTTTAGTGTTTTGAAGAAGCTGCCAGAGAGGTTCTGGGCTCTGAGGCCTGAGCGGTGTGTTTTTGAAATAGTTTAAATGCAAAGTTACTAATGTAGAGAGAAAAGGTTTTAATTGAATTAGGAAGATAATAAATCTGTCGCTAACGAATTAGCATAGAAGAAAATTAAGTATATAGATTTTACAGTGATTCATATACGTACATACATATTTATACATTCGGGTTTTCTGTTATTTACATAAAGTTATGATAATTTTTTTTTTTTTTTTTTTTTGAAGAATATTCTTAGGTAGTTATTGGGAGGGCTAACTGAAAATTTGAAAGGTGAAATAAAAAAGAACAAAATGTCACTGGATTATTCATCTTTTTGAGGCGTTTGGCCTTCACTTTAGACATTTTAGTAATAGAAATTTAATTTCGATTTTGAATTCTTTTTTTAGGATACACTCTTCATAAATCAGTTGGAGTTTGGTTTTGTTTCCAAAAATATTTTGCTTAGCGCTTTCTGTAAAGGTAAAATATTTTAAAGTATCTACTCATTGAATACATTTTTTTTTTGTTTAGTTTTTGAGTTTTTGATCTAAAAACAGCATGTAGATAGTCTTTATTTTCCATACCAAATTTTTGTATGTTTTTTTTTTTATAAAAATATATTTCATTCAACAGCGAAAACCCCAAGAATATATTTACCGTGCGACAGTAAATTTTACACAAAAAAAAAATAAATATGTTTACTAAACTGTGGGCCAAATATAGTAAAACTGCGTTTTTAGTTTTTCTCCGTGACATCAGGATTTCTTTAAAAGAACTTTGAAATTTAAATTATATAATTATGTACTTAAAAAAATTATTAAAAACAATCAGTGAAACGAAGAAAAACAGTAAGGATATCGAATTAAATAGAAAATTCTATAGAATTAAACCCGATTTTTGGTGCATAAGGACGATAAGGTATGAAAAATTAAAAAAAAAAATAAATTAATTAAAATTTTATCCCCCAAAAACCTTGAAATTTTGAAAATATTATTTTTGGAAAAATTATATGTTAAGGGCTAATATACACCTGACCACATCCTCGAATTTCATCCATCTAACTCTATAAGCTTAAGAAACAAAATTAATTAAAAGCGCATTCCGAAATATTTTCGATTTTGTCGCACGGTGTAATAATTTATTTTTTGAAAAAATATTGTGGAGCCGCCATTGCACCACTGCTTTAAGCTCAGTAAATTTTGTACCACACTTGCGACTTAATATAAAATTTTTAATAATTTTATGCATTTTTGTAAAACTGACTTAATAGAAAATTCCTTATAAGGCACTACTTAGATGAAATCGACGCCTTTTTTAATTAATCTAAAAGTCAGTTAGTGAAACACTAAACGATATCTACATAAGTAGCTAAATTAAATTAATGCATGCCATAATGGGCCAATCCGATCAACGCCTACGAGCAAAATGCGGCAAAGCGCACAACAAGTAAAACTACAACAACAAAAACTATGAAACAAGCCACAAAAGCGAACGATAGGTATGCAATCGCAATGATAACCGCCACCATTTGAGCGCCACTGTGGGCGTAATGTGTGACAACACATTAACCATTCACCATTCAATGCAGCGCTGCTGCTACTGCTGTTGCTGCTGCTACTCGCTCCAAAGGAAAGTTATACGCCTTGTGCTAACAAAAGACAACTTCGTGACATCTGTCAGCAATATGTCAAATGCTTAAACAGCATACGCTGCAGCGAATTGTGCAGTGAGTGAGCGCTAAGAAAATAAATCGTTGAAGCTTCAAAGTGATCTCCAAAGCGCAGCGTTTAGCTGCCGGCTAGCCAAGTGGCGGCTATGATATGGCACTGCATTTGTTTCAACTGACAATTAATTATTTGTAATGCACTTTTGTTATGCAAAATACTTAAACGAATTTGCATTTTAATTGCTAGTGGCAAGTGGCAAGAGGCAAGCCATTCGAGAAAGCCATATGAGAATTTATAAACATCAAGTGATTTCCATGACACTTGGTTGGCAGGCGAGACAAATCGACAAACGTGCAGACACATATTTTTGTTTAACTAAAAGCCTTGTTTAACTATGTGTGTGTGTGTGTATGTGATTGGTTTGCGCAGAAGCTCGTGTTAAGCAAAGTGGAATGAGCATAGTATAAATAATGAGGCGTGGGCGTTTTTGAGGCAACTGCGCAGCTTGGTTTCGATTTTCAGTGGGATTTACTATGGAATTCACGGTTTTTTTATGATTTTTTTTTTCAATAAATTTTTACTGCATTTTCTTTGGTTTATTTTTGAATGGCAATATATTTTTAGTGCCACATAAAATGGATATTAATGTCAGTATTGAATGTTTACAGTGACATTTATGTTATGATTAATTGACATTTTGATATATTTAATTATGACTGTTTGAAAATACATGAAAGGTTTAGAGTGTATGCTACCCATAAAGTGTGGGAGAGAAAAACAATGAACAGTTCAAAGCTTTAAACTCTAAGAAAAATGTTAAGAATGTTGAATTAAACTTAAAAGTTATTATAAATTTCTTGGAACTTATTGTAAAGAGATCCGTAATTGATATAAAACACTTGAATTGATAAAAAGATTTAAAAAAAAGAAATTTTGGGTTAAAAAGAAAAGAAAAATTTTTAATTTTAAAATGTAAATTTTAAGCAAGGTGGCTTAGAAACAGTTAAATAAATGCCTAGATTTTTTTGTCTTAAAAAAGGTAAAAATAAATTTTAAAAATATATATGTATATATATAAAATTAGTTTACAAACATATTTACATATTTTTAAGGCGAGACTAAAGATAAAGCATTAATTTAAATACTTTTGCGGAATGGTATAGGATTTTTTCGGAAATTTTTTAGTTTGATTTACATTGCTGGACTTTTCTCGATGATTTCACGACACTTAGAGCATTGGTAGAGCGGTATTTAATCAGTATTTTTAATTTTTTTCTGGGTTTTTAGAGATGATTCGTGTTTATAGTTTGGGATATTTTCCAAGGAATGAAACCGATTCAAAATAACGTTCCGGTTTGGGTTTCGGTTTTGCCAAGTGATATTTTCGAGAACTTTTTTTCCATTTGTTCGGCGTTCTTCGTAGTTTATTTTTAAGGGCCTCTCGGGTCGTTTTCGGAACTACACGAAACTTACTAAGTAAGATATTCTCTTGATTATTGTGGAATTTTAAAATATTTATTTGTGAGTTCTTGCAACTTTTCTCAATCTTTTCTGTTTTTCGGGATTTTTCGGGAACTTATTGGTCAAAACATAATTTTCCAAACTTTTTCTGGATTTTTTTTTTGGGACCGCTCAATATTTATTCTGTGCTTTTTGAAATGCTTCGAGCTTTTTTATAAGCAGCTCATGGGAATTTTTTGTTTTTTTGCGTTTAAGTACTCAACTTTGCAATTTACTTTGCAACTTTTTACTTAAAAATATCGGTTTTTTACGAAATTAAATTTACGATCATAAAACTGAAAATACTTAATATAGAAGATTCATCACCTCACATAAGCAATAAAAAAATATGCAAAACTATAATAATGGGCAAAAATATACATATGTATGTATATGCGCAAAAATCTTGAGAGTGCCACAATGCAAACAACGTGACGCCAAAGGTGAGATGAAGGTGCAACTTAGTTAATTTCATTTTTATTATTAGTTGTATTTTTTTCGCTCTTATTGTTGTTGCTGATGGCGCATTTAAATGTAGGTCAGACGCATCGGTATCAGCAACCGCCACAACCACCAGCCAACAGCAATCGAGCCGAGCGACCACCAACCAAAACAAAGTGACAGCAAAGGCATCAGATGGGTGGGAAGCAGGGGGATAGCGAAGAGTGAGAAGAGCAGACTTTAGACCATGAATATTGTTGTTTGTGTGTTTACAAGTATTTATCTTTAATTTAAAAAGCATGTAATAATAAATATGTATATTTTGTACAGCTATTTTGAACTCAATGCGTTTGTTGCATGTATCTATGTATATATGTCTGTGTGTGAGTAAACTTGCATTGCTTGAAAATTGGGCATCTTACAGGCTTACATTTAATAGGTTTATTGCTGTAGAAAAATAATCTGACTCTTATCGTAAATTTGAAGCATTTTGCATTACTTTATTAAAAGTATTTAATGAAAAGACAAAAAGGTTAGCTGAGTGTGCTTAGTAATCACGCAGCTTAAATGTCGATATTTTTCGATATTATTATCGTTGGTATTATAGTTAATGTCATGGATAATTTTTGATTCTAATTATCGAAAAAAATATTTTGTCTTTATTGTTATCGATAACTTTATAATTGAAGTTATCGGCAGTTAAATAGTTATTGTTATTTTTGTGTCTGACTTTTGTATTTAATTTGTATACAGCATTATTTGCATCGTTATTGTTATCGATAATTTGGCGTTGGTGCTATCGATAGTTTAATCGTTACCATTATTGCTATGGTTATTTTTTTTATTTTACTTATCGATAACTTTATTGCTAGCGTTTTCGTTTAAGTTATTTATAAAAGATATTGAATCGTTTTTTCATACATACATACATATGTACAGTATATGAAAAAAGTATGTGAAATTGCTTAAATGTTAGAGATTACGACGCGGGTGTAAAGGTTAGAAAATAAAAGCTTGTAAAAAGGATTAAAATCAAATCGATTTGAGCAAAGGGCATTCAGCAGAATACGCTCCCAGAAAGAGAGGGACGAAGCAGCTTGCATACATAAATTTACAAACAAAAGTTGTCCAGACAGGAGCACCGAGTCTTATACGATGTTTACATGAGGCGATTTTACAGACAATTTTGGAGGCGACTAGTTGAATCACTGGAGCTCTTCCAGTGTTTTAAAAAATGAAAAGCTGAGTTATTTTGAATCTTACGAAATGTAAAGTAGGTTCTGGAAAAATTAAATGTGACTTCTATCTCCCCATCGTATAGACAAACAAACATAAGTGGATCACCTTACCGTGTAAATTGAAGGTAAAATGATAGGAAAGCTGGCGAGTGGAGAACGCTGAAGCGACTTTAGAGGACCAGGAAACTTGGAAATCAGTAACTGATAGACACTTATATCTCCCTTTTGCTAGGAATATTATAAATCTTAGTTTAGGTAACTCACTAGATATCTAACCGGCCACAGACATAGACGATTGGTCCTTCCGGAAAGACGGAGTGAAGTCTTCGGCTTCAGGACTACGCAACATCGAAGCTCATGCTTTGTGATTATCCCATCTTTGGCCAGACCAGGGCTTATATGTACCTTTCAATTCATCTTCAGTCGGATCTCTGACTTTATGGAATTCCTTTGCCAAGATTCGTTTAGCTTTTATTAGGGAAACTGTAAGGTCAATACATGTTTAGAGTAGGTCTCCGAGTGTTCCAACTTGAGCACATTCATTAGCAAATCTATGTAGTTCCGAAACAACAGCTAACACCAACTGCCTCAGGATAAAAGGGCATCAAAATGGCTGATTCCTGGCCCTTGCTCAAGCGACGCTACTACCAACCAAACAACCACGGCGTTGACAACTTTTAGATGGTGACGGATCAAGACTTGGATGCCAAAATAGCTTCTTTGATAGCCGTCAGCGCTTCGTTCGGTAGAACGATCTTCCACATTCTATGTCTATTAGTACCCTTGACACTTATAGATATGCACCGATGATTTGCAAGTCGATGTTTTCATCCAGCGAAGGCTAAATAAAAAAGACTTCTAGCAGAAAATATTTTCTCCGACGATTTGGTCCTAACCAAGGCTATTGCCTGACAGCTGTTCAAAGCCCGAAATATGAGTATTTCAGCCACTGATCTAGCGCTTGTTAACCCTAAATGTGTAAAATCACAAGCGCATTTGCCCCTAACGCAGGCGAGAATTGACATGAAATTATGTGACGTTAAACGTTGC
>NW_016168461.1:13144-19234 GCF_001687245.7 Rhagoletis zephyria | reverse complement strand
GCGAACGAAACTAAAATTTGCAGGTTCCTGAATAAACTAGTACTGATTACTTGTTACTATACACAGCTAATATCCGAACCGGAAATGCAACTATCTTGTAATTTGGAAGCACTGAACCCTGATGTCAAAATTGCACAAACTTCAGCCAACTTCGCTATTCTTTCTTTTTGACGTGCTCTTTTAGAAAATTCGGTGTGTAATTTCTAATAAAATCCTAGAATATATATAACATCCCCAATCTAAATAAATTATCATACACATTTTCAAGTTTCTATATATCACAATGTTTTATGTGTGTAAATCTTGTCATAAAATTGACAAATGCTAAAAATTTGTCAGTATAAACAAATTCGTCGCTGATACTAAACTTGAAATTCTCTTCACAGTGTTAAGATGACGATTCGCCCCGCATACAGACCGAAAATTGTGAAGAAGCGCACCAAACACTTCATTCGCCATCAGTCGGATCGCTATGCGAAACTATCGGTATGAAAATACGAATTTAAAATAATAAATGCTAAACCAATTCTTTTACGTAGCACAAATGGCGTAAACCAAAGGGTATAGACAACAGGGTACGTCGCCGTTTCAAGGGCCAGTACCTCATGCCAAACATTGGTTATGGTTCAAACAAACGCACTCGTCATATGCTGCCAACTGGCTTCAAGAAATTCTTAGTGCACAACGTCCGAGAATTAGAAGTGCTGTTAATGCAAAATCGCGAATACTGCGGTGAAATCGCTCATGGTGTATCATCCAAGAAACGGAAGGAAATTGTTGAACGCGCCAAGCAACTGTCAATTCGTCTTACAAATCCAAACAGTCGCTTGCGATCACAGGAGAACGAATAGACTTAAGTTCGTTGGCTGTTCGTTTTGTATTACCTTTAACAAATTAAATGGATACAACTATAAAAGGGATATTTTAGTGAATATATTATAATGTTTACATGAGGAGATTAGTTGAGTCAAATCTTGACTGAAAGGCCGTTTACGCCAGGCCTGAAACTTCGCCTAATGAGGTATGGTTTATTTATTTGGACGATTTTGGGTTACTGTGCCCAAACGCGTGATTCGAATAAAAAAAACTTAACATACTTGTAGACACGCTCCAGACAATTTTTGTTGCCGGCAATAAGAGAACTGGGGCCTGTAACACAAAGTTCACAATTGTACCAAGTCTTACAAATTATTAGTGTAGCTACAAGTTCTATAATTTTTTGTAACAATATTATATTATACACTTGTAGCTATCAGCGAAATATTTTACACTTGTAAATGTAGTTTCTACAAGCATTTGTAGATGCATTTCGATTTGCACTTTAATATACAAATTTTGAATAGCCTTGATTTAGTTATTTACAAGCTAGATCTCTTTAAAAATAGACTATCCGCTCACTATCGGGTAGTCTGAAAATCGACTAACCGAAATTATTCGAATAGACAGTTTTTCACCATAAAATTATTTTGGGAAAATTTTAGTGAAATTCGACACGAAAAAAATAATTGGGGGAAGGGTTTTGATTATAAGGGCGGTTGTTCAATGTCTGGTTATCACTACGTGCCGGTGAAACATCATCGACGTTTTGGACATTCATATAACATGTGATGGATAAAGCAGTCCTATTTAACCCGACTGTGAATGCCGTTCTAGGCACACCACCCCCGGACATTGACGAGACGGAGCTTCATCTGCCTCGGGAGACACGCACAACTTCGCTCCGGCTACTGCAGCAGGTTGAACTCCTACTTGAGTAGGTTGAATGAGGATGTGCCGAATGAGTGTCCGGCATGCGGAGAGACCCCACATGACTCGAAACATCTCTTCGCATGCCCGGAAAACCCGACAACCCTAACGGCCTTGTCCCTGTGGACAAACCCCACAGAAGCTGCACGCTTCCTAGGGTTGCCGTTAGTGGAACTTGACGACAACGACTGAGATACCAACCGATCTGGGCGGGGTTGTTGTAGCCGCTACAACAACAACCGGAGCTTCTACCTCCGATTTGTGCTAATCAGACATTGAACAACCGGCCCTTACACTAGGTTCACATACAAGTAGATTATCCTCATTTTCGAGCTTAACACCCTAATCTGTAATTATAACAAGAGATTAGCCATATAAAATTCGTCCCTTGTTAATCTGTAATTATTAAATCTCGNTGCCTTTCCAACCATATCCACATTTTGAAATTCGGTACAATAGGTTTCGAAATATAAGCTTTTGAAAATATTGATAATTCCACCTTTACCCTCCCCCTAGCACCGCCCTATTAATTTGCACACAAGCAAAAATTACACCTTTCAAATCAGTAGAAAGGAGCTGACCACGCCCACTTTAAAGTTTTGTTTTATCTCAACGGCCGCTATACCGCCACTATGCCTCAAAACGACTCTACGATAGGAATGAGTGTAACATACAAAGAGTCAAATGAGTTAGTTGAATGAGCTGACTACTTAAAGTGAGTTGGAGTCATTGAGTCAACTCCTATAAATTTGCTGAGTTACCCACCCTTATTAATCTGTAATTATTAAATCTCAGATTTAACCGATAACTTTTCGGTGTCCATCCTAGTTTATCGATTGTTTTTGCGAAAGAGAGAAGAAATGCCAAATGTAAAAGTAAACAAAAATGTACGCTAGCAAGTAAAAGAGGTTTGTAAAGGTATTTTTAATAAAATGTTAAGTTAAAATATATTTATATTGCTTATTATAGCAAAAAAACGTGATCACGGTGGCACCGAGAAGAAATATAACCTTTCCTTGAGATGTGAGAATAACAAGCACAAAAAATTTGACGGCTAATAATCTGAGGCCCCTATTGCGAGTGTCGACTGGCAGTAGAATAGAAATTTGTCGATCGAGTCGATCATCTTTTATTTTGCTTTGTGTAACTTGATCGATAAAAATTTGTACTATTGTGAATGGTTGACAGAATTGTAAACAGCTGTTTGTTTGTTTACATTTGTTTCTTGAGTGTTTTATTTACATCATTTTTAAAATAATTGCTTTTATTATAAAATTTAAAAAATGGACACAGTTGAAATATGGTTTAGTGATGAGGAAGATGATGCGGAAGCTAATAGATTAGTTGAGTTGGCAAAAGCAAGGAGGGAATTGCGAGATTCGTCGGATCCCTTGGACTTGAAGGTGTATGTACATATGTGATTTTTATGAATAGAAGTTGTCAAATTTTTCACTAGCCCTGCCGTATCAAACATTTTTATTCACCTCATAGCTGTCAAAAATTTACTTTCCAGAGAACTTTTCTATCAATTGGCACGGGCCCTAAATAATAATTTTTCTAATTCCACTTTCTTTTGCACAAAATAAACAAAACGGTAAACAAAAGCGCGGTGGCTGAGTGAATAATGGAAGAGTGTCACAAGTGCCGAAAAGGGATAAGAGATAAAACTGGATTGCACTGTGCGGGTGTGTGTGGTAGAGTCTATCACAAAACCAAAGCGTGTGCATCTATAGATGACTACTGTTTGCAAGGTTTAGTAAATTGCCCCTACTTGAGATTCATGTGTGATGACTGTGTTACATACATATCGAATGTTGATTATGCGCTCAAACAAATGATATCAATAGCGGAAAGCAACAAAATAAATATATGCGAACAGAAAACGGAATTCGAAAGCTTAATAAACAATCATAATAGGGAAATCAAGGAATTAGTAGCTAGCAATGAGAAAGAAATCAAAAGGGTAATGGAGACTTTAAAAAAAGCAAATAAGGAGAAAGATGATTTAATTAAGAGGGTGGAAAACTTGTGCATTTTTAATAAAGATTACTTAGAGAAATCAGCTGAAGGTTTGTCTAAGCAAAGAGAGGAGATAATTAAAGAGGTGAAAAAGTTGGTGAACAAAACACAAACAATGGTAACAGCATTACATCGTATGCTAATGCTTTAAAAAGTGTCCCGCCTATTATTGTTAAGCCAAAATCAAAACAAAGTGTTGGCGTAACAAAAAAAGACCTAAACAAGATAGATGCCACTGACATGAAAATTAAAAGGTGATAGATAAATCCAATGGGTCAGTTGTTATTAGGGCAGACGACAATTCAGAAAAGGAAAAAATTAAAACAACCCTACAAAATAGATTAGATTCTCAAGTTTACGAAATCAGAGAATCTAAAGTTATTAACCCAAAAATTAGAGTCACCAATGTGAGCGAAGAATATAATGATGTTGAAATAATTGCTAAAATAAAATCACAAAACGAATTCCTGAAAAATGCTTTTATAAAATGTGTGAAAGTTTTTAAACAAAGAAGAAATAATGGCTGCATTTCTTTATTCATTCTGAACGTTTGGAATAAACTTTTTTGTTTATTTATTCTTTAGAACGTTCCTGATGATATGTTGACGTATATTTCAAACGCTTTCTGTTTATTCCGGCTGTGAAATTGGATTATCCGGAATGTATAAAGAAACGCAGCCAATAGCTCGGTGTGCACCTTTAGCGCAATCATCGAAATTGAACATGAGAAATACTTGGAAGTGCTAAAACGGGAGAAGATTAACATCGGGTGGGATCAGTGTGGCGTATATGATGGGCTAAATGTTAAAAGATGTTTCAAATGCTTAGGGTACAATCACAACGCAAATACATGCACTAAGAAGTTAAGATGTGGTCTATGTTTGGGTGAACATAAATCTGATGAGTGTAGTACACAGGTAACAAATCCTGTCTGTGGAAATTGTGCGGATGCAAATAAAGATCTTGGTTTTAAGCTCGATACAGGTCATAGCATTTTCAGCAAGGAATGCCCTGTCTATGATCAACAAAAGTATAACAGATGGTATCGTACCAGATGAATGGAAAGTTTCCACAGTGGTTCCAGTCAAAAAAATTAAGAACACAGTTAAAGCTGAAGAACTTTGACCGATCAATACTCTACCAATTATTGAAGATAAAAATATATTAATTAAAGAGCAGTCAGGGTTTCGAGCTAAACATTCGTGTGAAACGACACTTACTGGGTTATTTCTCAATGGAAAGAAGACATGAGAAGGTAAAAATTAATACTGGCAGCTTTTATTGACTTGAAAAGAGCTTTTGAAACCATTGATCGAAAACTAATGATTTTTAAGTTGAAACAAATTGGTATTAAAGAGGTAGAACTGAAGTGGTTTGAGAGCTTCTTAACTAATAGAAAGCAACACACAGTTATAGGAGAAGTATTGTCTAAGGATATACCGGTAGATATTGGACTTGCACAGGGTTCAGTACTAGCACCAATTCTTTTCAATATCTACATCAACGATATTTTATCATCAATCAGGTATTGTAGGATAAAACTGTTTGCTGATGATGCACTGTTGACTATAAGTGAAGACGATTTGGACACAGCAACTCATAAAATGCAAAATGACTTAGACTCACTATATGTCTGGTTATGCAAAAATAAGCTAATGTTAAACGTAAAAAAGACCAATTACATGTTAGGGATGAAAAAATTACAGAGGTTACTACAATTAAATATCTTGGTGTTTTAATTGATAATAAATTAAAATTGCATGATAATATTGAGTATACCGTCAACAAAGCGTCGAAAAAAATTGGATTTATGAAAAGGACATGTAAACATCTAAGGGCCGTTTGCACCATGTCTAGTTAATTCTAACTCCCAGTTAAACATCTTTATCGACGTTATCGACACCCATCATATAACATGTGATCGATAAAGCAGTTAACGTGCTTAACTGAAGGATGTACCTCCAGTTAGCGTTAACTAGACATGGTGCAAACGGCCCTAAGTAGAAGATATAAAATTATGGTTTACAGATCAATTATTGAGCCACATTTTATATACTGCCCCACTATCCTGTTTATAACACCTGAGTCGTATATAGAGAGACTACAAAAAATTCAAAATAGAGCTATGAGGCACATACTTAACGCCCGATACGATACCAGCATTTCATCAATGCTGAACAATTTAAACTGGTTAAATGTGAAACAACTAATCTTTTTCCATACAATGAAGTTTATTTATAATATAAAGAATGGAACCCTTCCAAAATACTTGAGTGATAACTTTAGGTACAGCAGTCACACTCACACCTATGAAACCAGAGTCAC
>NW_016168461.1:0-3788 GCF_001687245.7 Rhagoletis zephyria | reverse complement strand
CGTTCCCGATGCTTCACGGTTTTTAGGCTTTACATGATTTGCAGGAAAAGCTGTTTTCCTCATTAATAAACTTTATGGAAGTCTAAGAAATACGGTACGTTTAAGTTTTTTGTACAATGATGTTGGGTTTTTGTGTCCAAACGCGTGACCCGAGTTTAAAAACTTTAACATAACAACATAACAAGTGTATTGACAGAATTCAACTTTAATTTAAAATAAAGATTTCAAATTTCCGAGCACTAGTCAATTAATAAATTATGCAGTTTTTTTGTATAAACTTTTGATGTTGGTTCTGCGCAAAAACATTGTGGATGGCGTAGCCGGAGTTATATGCACAAGAAATATTGTATATGTATCTTTTCCAATAGAAGCGGAGCTTCCTACCCTACTCTTTCCGGAAATTCCTTTGCCTATGTCTTCACTCTCCTGCATCAGAACGACCAACCGCGCAAGTTGCCTTTTGTTGCAGGAGAGTGATCAGGGATAACTTTAAACTACCATTTTGCCAGACGGAAAATCAAAAGAGAGATTTGTACTATAAAGGTTTAAAAATGTTTAACGAACTCCCCGTAGATATGAGAAGCTGCAATAGCTTACAAAAATTCAAAAGTTTATTATACGAGCATTGCAAAAAACACATATAAGATTGCTATTGGGCCTCCCCATTCTAACAAGATACTAGCATATGAGAGGAGTTACGAGCATGGATCGGAAACCCGGCCTTTCCGACCATGCCCAACAGCTCGTTCGTAGTACGGAGCGGAAACTAGAGCTTTCCGCCCGTTTCACAGCAACATAATTATGAAAAGAACATGGATCGGAAACTCGGCCTTTCCGACCATGGTAAACGCCTTTATTGACGCAGAGCGGAAACTAGGCCTTTCCGCCTGCTGAACATAAAGATAGACTGGAGACTAGGCCTCGCCAGCTATCCAACCCGAGGCTATAATGTACGTATAATTAATTAATTAATTGTACAATAAATTAATATGTATAAATGTATAAAGTATGTATTTGAAAATAAGTAAAAATTAGTAAAGAAAATAAGAAAAATGTTAATTTATAGTATTAGTAGTATGGAGTCGAAGACGTCGATAACGATGTTTAACCGCAGATTAGTGTTAACCGAACATTGAGTAACCGGCCCTAAGTAGTTCATAGTTAGCTACAATCTATTATAGCACGAAAAATTGTAGTTGAAAAGGGAAGTTTATGAAAAGGCATTGATGAGTGGCAACACTGAAGGCCCCAGCAATCGACAAAATTGGTGTAGTGGTAAGCAGTGCGCGCTTCCACTCCGCAACGCCTGGGTTCAAGCCCTGGTCAAAGCAACATCGCAAAAAAATATAGAAAAAAGGTTTTTTCTTAACAGCGGTCATCCCTCGGCAGGCAATGGCAAACCTTCGAGTGTATTTCTGCCATGAAAAACAGCTTCTCATAAAAATACAATCGCCGTTCGGAGTCGGCGTAAAACTGTAGGTCCCTCCGCTTTATGTGACAACTTCAACTTGTGGCGTACAAATCGGAGGAGAAGCTCGGCCAAACACTAACATATGTGTAAGCGCCAATCTATTATTATTATTATTATTATTAATTTGTACGTTTTACGTTTATGAAAATAAACTTTCGTGAACAATAACACATAATTACATACATTTTATCCTTGAAAAGAACTTTTTCTAATCATGAGGCGAAATTCCCCACAGCTAGTGTTGCCGTGCGCACACAACCCAAAAGTACTCCTCTGGGACCAATTGGTGAAAAACTGCGAAAAGGTTTATTACTGTATATTTATACTGTGATAATTATATTGGCTTATGAAAAGCTATCTTGGCTTGTATATTGTTACGATTATCCTTGAAACCTCGTCCGGATTTCCCAAATCTCTCGGTTCGTATCGCTGGATTGTTAAATAAATGCAATCGATGACCAAATTGTAGTACAATTAACTTTATTGTACAACATACAAATTACAATACTTGCTAATACAGTAAAACCACTTTACAAAACTTGTTAAAGCAATAACAACGCTTTAGTAAACTTGTTAACACAATTAGGGCCGGTTGTTCAATGTTTGATTAGCACAAATCGGAGGTAGAAGCTCCGGTTAGTACAACGACTGCTTTATCGATCACATGTTATATGCATGATGTCGAAATCGTCGATAATGATGTTTAACCGGCAAGTAGTGATAACCAGACATTGAACAACTGGCCCTTAAACTTATAGCTTGCTTATTCGCAACTCACTTCCCTGCTCACTTTACTTGAAGCTTGCTGACTTGTAACTAACTCACTTCGCTGTGGCGGCGCCCTTATATACCTGCGCTGGCACTTATGGCAACTCTAGAACATTCTGAAGTTTATCGCTCATTCTCTTTCTCTCGCTGTTCGCAGTGTTCATCCAACTTGACGTTTCTCTTTGTGGAACATTCTACGTCATTCCTCGAACATTCTGTATTCGCCACAATATTGAACAAAAGGCATTGCCATTCAGCATCAGAAATTTTCTCCTTCAGCCAATCAGAAAGAGGCAAAACCTTACTTTGACACTATTTGCAGTCAAACAACTGTCAAAATTAGGCTAACATAGGAAATAAGCTAATTTTGTTTTATTCGACCAAGATTTAGCTATTTGCTTGTGATGGTTGAATAAAATATGCCTATTGTAAAAAGTAGTGAAGCAGTAAACATACGAGGGTTGCAACTGAACACCGAAGTTGGTGCTGCCAGACGAATTTAATAATGTCAAAAGTAATATCGCAGATTTTTTTAATCACATTTTAGGTTTTATGAACAATTGGCTTTTATTACAAAAAACATAACGCCACAGGCGAATATTTGGAATAAAAAATCGGGCGAATTCCGCCTACGCAGAAAGGTGTTCAGCCCCTTTTCTTCGCAAAACAGAAAGGAGAATTCTACTTAGTGAAAAAAACTTAAAAAATCGCGCGATTTTTTATCCCAAATTTTCCCTTTTTTAACGTGTTTTTCAAGTGACTTAAAGTGACTATTTATTACTATTTTTCACGAATTTTCAAATTTATTCGGTAGGATTTTCCAGATTAGTAAATAGTAATTTTTCTAAAATTAAAATACTTACGATTGTAGCCAATTTAATGAAGTTTCTAAAACGGCTAAGATATTTTGAACTAGTAAATTAGGCTATTAGTGTATATATTTTGTAACACAAAGCAACTAGTAGTTACAAGTGCCGTACAATTTTACACCCCTATTCTGCAACTCTTTTGTATTCGGATTTTGCTACGAATCGTAGAAATAGTATGCTGCAATCCGAATCGTATTTTCGAATTTTCGAAATTCGTAACAATGGCATGCCTAGAAACGAACGAGTAAACTTTTTTGCGTAATTTTGTACGAAAACAATTCCGTGTCGGAGGCGAAATAAAATATGTAAATCAATTGGGGTGTTCACAGTTCGTTCCAAATTGTGTCTGAAAATGTAGACTTCTACATTTTGAGACATCTTTAGCATCAAACTGTGAGCACCCCTTTCTAGCAGTCGATGCAAAATCGTCTCAAAACTTTGCTGGTGTTGCCAGACATTTCTTCCTTGCGTGCATTTTTTATATGTCGCCTTTCGATTTTGTATCTGAAAAACTGTAATTATTTAACTTAATTACCAATTCGTAATATTTGTTATTTCTTTTCCTTGATTTGTTTCTTTTCATCAGAAATTGCGCTCAAATTAAATGCAAATACAGAAAACGTGCCCAATAAATAAAAAAAATGTGATTAGTATTGCCATAATGCAACCCTGCTGCGAGG
>NW_016168460.1:0-19240 GCF_001687245.7 Rhagoletis zephyria | reverse complement strand
GTTGAGCCAAGAGCTTGTGTGAGCAAATCCAATTTTTTGAAAAAAATGTTAGTTACGCGGTTTTGCAGTTACACTTTCTTCATGCATTCTGAAACCTAGTCGTCAACCCCATTTGCGAAATCATTTACCCGGCATAATTTTCTAGTTCATCATATTCCACATCTTTGAATGTACTGATAAAATCTTCTGCTTAAAAAATATATTTCTTCTAGTAATCAGGTAGCATGAATTTGATGAAATGTCATAATTTTATTAAAAGTCAAATGGTTAGCAANAAAATATATTTCTTCTAGTAATCAGGTAGCATGAATTTGATGAAATGTCATAATTTTATTAAAAGTCAAATGGTTAGCAAAAACAACGAATATCATTAAATGAAACTACCTTCTTTTTTGTATCATGGTTGGAACTTGCTTAAACAACACTGTAAAAAGTAAGAAGAAACTATTTTAATTATAGTTGACATGTTTCAAATAATATTTGATATGTCCAAGAAAATAATACAACAAAAAGATCAATCGTTTTATGGGCACATCGCCGTGTCGTTACGTACCAGTTGCGATAATGTGATGGAGCTTAAATTATTTAAAAAGAAGGATGACGTTCTTTGTCGAGTGTTGTTAGTTATCTCGAAAATATTTTTCAGTTTAATAACTGCAAATTTTAATATTCGAATGGCTTTTGCCTATAACTTTCAATTCTTTTTTCAAAATTTACTGACATTATAAAAGAGCTTTGCACACAAGACATAGTGCTAGATATTCTTTTTAGCGAATTATTAGTCATTCAAAGTTTTTGCGAAGTTGAAAAAATTAGTTTCAGCCATAAGAAAATATACATAGATGCATTCCTTAGATAGTGGTACTTTTCCACAGTTTGAAAAAACATGTAATTTTGTTTTTTGTCAATACCACACTCAAACGAAACAACCGAGAGGATCTTAAGTATAAAATTTGCTTCCTGACGCAAATAGAGAAACCGGCTTCTAATTAAAATTTTTTAAAGTGAACTTCAAATCAAAAGTAACTTTAAAATGAAATGTATGGAATTTTTTGACTATTCAAACACTGAAGATTGAACCATCTCAATATTGCTATTCAAATACGTCATAAATATAAAATAATTTATGGCTTCTGTGTACAATGATGTGTACACTCATGTTAAAATGAATAAAACTTTTATTTCTTATGAACTATATTTTATTGATACCACAATATTGTTAAAAACAAGTACTCTGGCATTTTAAAGCATTATCTGTTACTTACGTTCATAATTTTGCTTTATAAAAAATTGTACTGAAAAGTACTGATTTTCTTAGCATGAAAAAGTCAAATGTACTGATTTCGTGATTAAAAAATCTGGCAACCCTATTCGGAGTCGGCGTAAAAACTGTAGGCAAATCTGCTAATCAATGTTTGGCCAACTTTCCGATGACCTAGAGATTTCACAGTTGGCTCAGAACCCGATGATAATGCAATAGGAAAGATGAGTTAATCCGATAGGTGGCGCAGAAGTCGAGATACTTGAAAAACCTGTACTTATAGTCCAATTTGGTTCATATTTAGAACGTATATTAATTACATGAAAAGGAATAACTCCACTAAAAATTTTTCCGATAGGTGCCGCAGGAGTCTATATATTTGGTAAATCAATATTTATGGTCCGATCTCGTACATATTTAAAAAGCTTGATTTAAAAATATTTGTTTTTACTATTAACTTATTCTAGTTGTAAAAAAAAATTGGCCAACAAACAGGGAAACTTTTGTTTAACAGAATAAATTGCATCAGCTTTGAGGAGTATTATGAAAATGCGCACGTAAAAATTAATTCACTCCAGCTTGACTACACTGTACTTATTCTTCCCGTTTTGGGCATTAAGTAAATTGGAATGTTCGCTGTCTAAAACCGAAAGCTGTGCAAGCGACAAAGAAATCCACAATGCGGCAAGTGCCGTCGAATCGTCAGGGCGCGCCGCTTTATTACTCACTGCTATCGCCCCTGCAACTTGCCCGGCCACTTGCTCTTTCGAATGCGCCCTTCTCCTGCCGCGCTTCATACTCTGTCACTTCGTTGCTAACTGGCCATGGCAGTGACGCTGGCACCCAATAAGCTATTCTTCTGCACTAACGCTTTGCGCTCAAGAAAGTTTCGCTTGCTTTTGGCTTAGGCAACACGTCTTCGGCCAACGCGTTCAGTCTTCGCTGGACTTTAACCAACAACGGTTGCGTATGCGCAATTTAGGAACGCTTGATACTCGGGGGGGAAATATTTGAAGAAACAGCGTTTGAAACATTATTAATATAAAAACACATTCATTTATTAAGTTTTATAAATTTCGATCGCACTGATAAGTCGATAAATGTACGAAAGAAAATTTTTGTATACATTGAATTATCGGTTGGGGGTTTAGTAAAAGTGCGCGCTTTTTTTCCGGATAAAATCTATCGCTTACTAGACGCATTGTGAAAAAGAAGTGTTGAAAAAATTGTGTTTAGAAAAGTTAAATATATCTTTTTCAAATGGTTTAATCTAATCCAACAACATAGTCGACAACACTTACCTACGTCTGAGGCGCTAAAATTACCGCTTATTTATTTAGTGTTTATTTGTGCGGTTATTAAAATAAAATAAAGTACACAAGCAAAATATGTACTAAAAACAAATTGTGTGCCTTCTTTGTGGAGATCTGAAAATACCAACTTATTTATTTCTCTCTAAAAGCTGGTTAAGTGAAGTAAGTAAAGTTTCACAAGACGTTTTATTTTTTCATACAAACTTTAGACTGTTTCTCGAGAAAAAGTTTCTAATAACCTTTCCTATTTGCTTAGTATGAAAGTTTGCTTGGGGGCGTTTTTTGGGCAAGTCCAAAAATTTTCATCATTGCATTTTTTTCCAATGACCTGATTTGAAAGCGTGACAAACCATTGTTAAGTATCTACTTTATAAATGATATCTCGTTTATGTTCTGCAGGCCTAATTAGCTCAACATCTACGCGACTGAATTCAAATCTAGTTGACTTAAAAATAAACATTTTAGTATACCAATATATTTTGAATGTTGTTAAAGAGATGTATGTCTATCAATAATACCTTTTAAATAACACTGTGCAACAAATTTCAAAAAGTTGAAGGCTTGGACCAACATGTATGTATGTAGGTATGTAGGTATGAAATTTGAGAACGAAACAAAAAAACGTCATTGTACTTATTTATTTTTGAACCTTAAATTCACAACTTCAAATTGATCTAAACAGGAAATGGGAACCAACTTTTACAAATTATTTGGTATTTATTCATATTTTGACCTCTTTTAATGAATGAAATTGGTCTCATTCCCATCACGTTTTGAGTGTTTCACTGTGATGTTACGTGATTGTACCTAAGTGTTGCAATACAAGTTATTTTCTTGTATTTTTTCAGAAACAGACCACGGATGAAGAATTAAAAAACCTCTGAAAATAAAATTTATTTTGGCTACTGTTTACCGATTTGTTTGAGTTCGGTTGTTTGTTGGAACTCGGTATTAAGCAACTGCTAGTGATCGTCTTATACAGCTATGTAGGCAGGCGATGCTTGTACTCATTAAGAGCTTAAACAGACGGCAGCGTTGATCCGGATCAACTCAAGAGTTAACTGCAGTTGATCCGGATTAAGTTTTTTAAAAGTCGGAACGTATAATTTCCGGTACTATGGCCCAAAAGCCATTCGGAAAATCGTGGCAACACATTCGTTATCACAGTATTCTGTTAAACCGGTACTCTCGCTAGTTTTTTTTTTTAATGAAACGATGATGATTAAATTCAAGTTAAATTATAAAAAATAATGCTAATTCCCTCAAAAAATCTATGGATATTAAAGACGCGAGCTCAAAATTTGAGCGCGAAAAAGACGCGTAAAAGAACTTCGGCGAGAAAATACGCGTAAACTTATTTTCGCGATCAATTACGTTTGACTGCGTAGCAGTATACAAATTCCACAAGAGTTTACGCGTCTTTCTTCGTCGTCAAATAGGTATACTTCGCCGAAGTTTTCTTATGCCTCTTTTTTCATAAATTTTTTTTTTCACGCGACCTTTTTCGACGCCAAAACACTCGCGCTTTTTTATTCGTGTCTAGTGGTGATATGTATGTATATTGTGTGTATGCCTTTTTGTGATCATTTTTCAAGTTTTTTTATTTTTTAGTTAAAAAAAACTGTATTAAAAGAAGTTATGTCTTTTTATTCTAAAAACAAAATTATATGTTCGAATTCGATGCTTTAGAAATGTCACAATTTTTGTCCACAGAAATCTTTCACCGTATATATGCATGATGTCCAAATCATCGATAATGATGTTTAACTGAGAGGTAGTGATGGCCGGACATTAAACAACCGGCCCTAAAAGTATCGATAATAATACTCGATGATACAAATTATTGCTAGAAACTATTTGTACTCAGACGAAAAATTTTAGTTAAATTACCGTGTATATACCTACAATTTAAAAAGCAACAGCGGAGAAAGACGATTTTTGTTTTTTTGTTGAACAACACCAAATAACCTTTCATATCCTCCTAGATTTGAATGGAGTTACTTGAAAATGCTGAAACAGGAGACGTTAAGTAATGAGAAAGCTTATCGTTTTCGCAAAGGAATAATAAATATGCTTTAAAAGAGAGCAAATAAAAAACTTGAGCTTAGCGAAAGTATAGTGAAAAAGTGTGAATCATTCAAGAGAGTCTTTGTTTCTTTTATTTTTAAGGAAAATTAGATATTACTATTGATTAAAATCCAATCAACAAATGGGTAAAATTATGATCGTCGGAGAAAAAAAATTACATTTTTCATAATTCTAGATAGAAAAAGACGATCATGTTTCAGCCAAGACTTATTCAAATAATTTTAAGTAAAAGGTCTGAAGTTTCAAGAAAAAGCAATTGCTTTGTTTCAATTCATACGGCCCATTATCTCCTAAATTTCTTTAGCGAATTGAATTTTATTATTTTTTTAATAATAATAAAAAGCAGTCAAGCATTTTAGAACAAACAAAGGCTGGTTTAACTTACCTACTAAATTATCTGTGCTAATTGGCATACAATTATGATGAATAACTTAAGCATTCTTTATTTTTCCGTAATCTTCAATTGTCGTTTTCTATTTTTCTGCCAAACTTATCACATTCTTCCGGCTGAAATTATATACAAACATTGGTTGGTTGGTTGAAGTGGCGAGTTTAACAACTCCAATTAGCACTTATGCGTGCCGTTTTAAAACCACTACTCGCAATTTAAACCTGGAAATAAAGCCCGAGAAGAAAGCAGCAGAAGTCGGTTATATGTATATCTCAAACCCAGCCTGTGGAGTTCAAGAACTTAAGAAGTTGTGGAGTTCAAGAACTTAAGAAACCGCAGAAGCAGGGTTTGCCTAGAAGCCTGATTCTAGTCCTACATAGTGCTGGGCAATCGCAGAGCAGATGCTCCACCGTTTCTTCTGCATCTGGTGAATTACAACTACGACAATATATACGACCCATTCCTGGCCAGCTCGTCAGCCATCTCGTTGCCTTGAATTCCGCTGTGCCCCGGCACCCAGATCAGTGCAACGACGTGCCTGTCAGCTAAAACCCTAACGTTCTCCCTGCACTGTTTTATTATGCTGGAGGTGATGCTTACAGAGCCAAGTGCCTTGATCGCTGCCTGACTGTCTGAGAAAATAGCAATGCTGGTTCTCGCTATCTTCGAGGCTAAAATTATTTTGCACGTCTCATTTATGGCAAAGACCTCTACCTGAAAAACACTGGCCGAATTAGGTAATCGAATAGACTCTTCATTTGGAGGTCGGTTGAAAAAAATTCCCGCCCCTGCCCCACAATCCATTTTTGAACCGTCCGTAAAAATGGATACTTCGAAGCGTTCAGTAAAAATAGGATCCTTCCACTCCTTTCTTGATGGAAAAATCGTGCCGAAGTTTTTCTTGAAGAGAAGCGAAGGACAAATGTAGTCAGTTTTTTCGCGAATGCTTGGGTCGTTGAAAGAATACAGGATACGTCCATGCCCGTAAGCTGGTCTATTCTGGTAATAAAAATTTTATAACCGGTAAGTAAAGTTTATGTCAAATTCTAAACCCTTTTCGCATTCTGTGTAGTAATGTAACCGGTAAATTTGCAATGCCAGAATTTCCACAATTCTTCTGAATATTTTAACTGCACTACCAACTTGCCTAAAATAGTGGCGACAGTAAATTGTAATATTTCATGGTAACAAAATTTTCTGGGTACAAACCCATCAGTTAAGTGCAGAATAGGAATTATATCCGGATTTTCGAATATTCGAATCTCGAATATCTAAATGAAAATTTGGTATATCCGGAAGTTAACCGGTTATCTGTACCATTAAAAATACATTTGTGTTGTATTGAAGTGTTCTATTATTTATTTGGGCACTCGATATATTCAGTAATTTTGAGAACAATTTTACGAATCCGAACAGATATCCTAATACATGGATTTTAAGCATAGAACTATATTTCCTAAATTTATATTTATCAATTAATACGTTCAACTTTTCAGTTCCAAGGTCAACTTTCGCTCACTCAACGTCGTCCTAAATATAGCAGAAAATCCAATTTCCGTTCGGAGGCGGCGTAAAATTGTAGGGCCCTCCATTTGTGTAACAACATCAAGACGCATACCACAAATTGGAGGAGAAGATCGGCCAAACACGCCAAAATATTATTATTACTAGTAAGTAGTGGTGTGAAACCGCTTATTGTCTTCTGCTAGTATGTCAATAACTATAATTGTAACCAATAACTGTGAATCGATGAAAACTAAGAAACAAAGACGAATGAATGACCAAATGATGTGCTAGAAGCAAAGAATTTCTCTTTTTGTACGACAACTGAAGAAAGTGTTAAAAAAAATTAGTAGTTATTTGCATATGCATACAAAGGGGTTGGAATCTACCATGCTTTTCTATTATTCTAGTTTAATTTCCCTGCAAATAGGTTGAATGTATTGTAAAACATTTCTTTTCAGAATTTTAGTGAGCAGAAATCTACTAATTTTAATGAAATTCTATATGTACATTTGTTTTAACTTGTCTTGTTTTAAGGTAATTTACGTCAAAATTGCCTTAAATGGATATATCGACATTCAAACAGTGGCAACTCATAACTGGCATCCTGGTCAAACATTGAAAATTTTATTAGTATGTTTAACTCAATTTCAAAAAAAAAAATTGCCAATTATGAGTTGTCTATGTTTGACCATCGATACACTTCTCAAACATGTGTTTTCAATCATATTGCACACTTTGGAATCAGGTTACAAATAACTGTCGTTAACGCTTGACCAGGGTGGAAATATTTATGAAACCTAAATACTCTCAAAACAAATTTTCAAACTACAACTATTTATTTACATATACATACACATTTAAGATTTCTATATTCAAAAACTTCGAAAACAAACCTTAAAAATTTCCAATATTACTACAAAAGCTTTTATGCAAGTAATCTTATCCAATTCGCAGAGTTTTGCAATTTTGTAATCGAAGTCAAAATCCACTTCCGTTTTTTGTAACGTCACGCCAGCGCGTATGTTTACTAATATCTTTGATTCACCATCACCAACAGTTGTAATTTTTTTACTTTTTCAATATAAAGAGACCCGCCTTTTTATTTTAAAATCGCTTAGTATTTAACCGTGTGTGTTGCATATATTTTGCATGGGAGAATATTTATTCTTTTTTTTTGAGAATTGCTATAAAATCGTTAAAAATAAATATCTTTTGATCGAATAAAAAAATTGTTTCTTTCTTTCTTTCTTTAAAAATTTGTACAATAACACTTAGAGGTAATATTAATATTAATGCAGGAAATAAAACAAAATATGGTATTAGATCGCAGTAGAAAAAGTGTACAAACCTAAAATTATGGACTAGATAAAAACTCAAATATTTATATACATAGATGGCTTATCCACTATGTAACGGGTGATTTTTTAAGAGCTTGATACCTTTTTTTTTAAAAAAAACGCATAAAATTTGCAAAATCTCATCGGTTCTTTATTTGAAACGTTAGATTGGTCCATGACATTTACTTTTTGAAGATAATTTCATTTAAATGTTGACCGCGGCTGCGTCTTAGGTGGTCCATTCGGAAAGTCCAATTTTGGGCAACTTTTTCGAGCATTTCGGCCGGAATAGCCCGAATTTCTTCGGAAATGTTGTCTTCCAAAGCTGGAATAGTTGCTGGCTTATTTCTGTAGACTTTAGACTTGACGTAGCCCCACAAAAAATAGTCTAAAGGCGTCAAATCGCATGATCTTGGTGGCCAACTTACCGGTCCATTTCTTGAGATGAATTGTTCTCCGAAGTTTTCCCTCAAAATGGCCATAGAATCGCGAGCTGTGTGGCATGTAGCGCCATCTTGTTGAAACCACATGTCAACCAAGTTCAGTTCTTCCATTTTTGGCAACAAAAAGTTTGTTAGCATCGAACGATAGCGATCGCCATTCACCGTAACGTTGCGTCCAACAGCATCTTTGAAAAAATACGGTCCAATGATTCCACCAGCGTACAAACCACACCAAACAGTGCATTTTTCGGGATGCATGGGCAGTTCTTGAACGGCTTCTGGTTGCTCTTCACTCCAAATGCGGCAATTTTGCTTATTTACGAAGCCATTCAACCAGAAATGAGCCTCATCGCTGAACAAAATTTGTCGATAAAAAAGCGGATTTTCTGCCAACTTTTCTAGGGCCCATTCACTGAAAATTCGACGTTGTGGCAGATCGTTCGGCTTCAGTTCTTGCACGAGCTGTATTTTATACGGTTTTACACCAAGATCTTTGCGTAAAATCTTCCATGTGGTCGAATAACACAAACCCAATTGCTGCGAACGGCGACGAATCGACATTTCACGGTCTTCAGCAACACTCTCAGAAACAGACGCAATATTCTCTTCTGTACGCACTGTACGCATTCGTGTGGTTGGTTTAATGTCCAATAAAGTAAACTGAGTGCGAAACTTGGTCACAATCGCATTAATTGTTTGCTCACTTGGTCGATTATGTAGACCATAAATCGGACGTAAAGCGNGTATTTCTTTATGACTACGAATATGTATATACATACGTATTTGTGTTCTTTGTTCTTGCCTTATAAGAAGGTTCATTAAACCGTCAACGCACCTTTTGGTTTTCTAGAATTTCATTTCTACTCATTGTTGGATTGCTGCTAACACCGTTGCTCTGGTTTCACATTTCTTCTTCCTCCATCATAGGTGTAGCATTTAAACTAACGGAAAG
This sequence comes from Rhagoletis zephyria, assembly GCF_001687245.7. Classification (NCBI taxonomy): domain Eukaryota; kingdom Metazoa; phylum Arthropoda; class Insecta; order Diptera; family Tephritidae; genus Rhagoletis; species Rhagoletis zephyria. Next base: position 9,949 of record NW_016168460.1, on the reverse strand, counting down.
ATGATTACCGTCGCAGACATTGTGAGTAACATCTACTTTTATACAAGCATACATACATATGTATTTATGCGTGTAAACATACATACATACATATATATATATATGAATAATATAAACAAATGTGAATTTTAAGTACGATAATACAAGAGAAGTATCTAGACATACATACATACATAAGCATGGTACATAGTAATAAATGAGATATGTAGTTAGTGTGGTAAGTACAGACGGCCTAGAGCAGCATTAACTTCAGCGTACATTCTCTCATCTTATCTGTATTACTTAGAACCATACAAAAGCACTCACATACAACTTCACTGAAATATCTTAGATTAAAGAAAATTATATAATGGCTTCTAATCTACGGAATTTTGTTGGCACGACACCTTTCCGCACAGCGTTCTATGACGACATTTTTATCCAGCATATCAAGACTCACGAATTGTCACATGCCGGCTGTGATTAGTATCTTATCTGCAATTAAGATTTCCAAATAAAAAGGTTGGAAAATAATGGCTTTGTTCATATGCTTTATTTCGAAGCGACTGGAAGCCATTTCCGTTTCCAGTTTAATTTTGCTTTGATTTTGATACAAACAATACAATCGAAAACATTTCCAATGAAGGTAAATGTACATAAATATTTATATTAGTCGATTTTTTTACTTATATATGTGGAACTAGATTCCACTAAAACCCGAAAAATTACACATAAATAAAATCAAGAAGATATGACTTTCCTAGAAATATGCAGTCTTATTAAAAGAATTGCCACCTCATTAAACTAAATTCCATCTTAAGTGGGCTTAAACGACTACATATTTATTATACGTAAATTATGCACATAAATTTATTTGAATCTTTTTTTTGGTTTTAGATTTCCGTTGAATTAACAACTCAGGTTTTTATTATTTATATAAAGCTTCGTTGATATTTTAAAGATCGGATTTTTTCACTTTTAATCGTAGTAGCGATTAACTCAATCAAGAATCGTAACACATCAAAATTTCGTATTTTAATCACTTGCACCCGAAAATTTAATATCTCTTCTAACCAAAACGCAATAATTGCAGAAATGTAAGTGCCAAAATATTTAAACTAGTTAGTCAATCAAATTTATTCATTGGAATCGTTTCTTATGCTGGATTTCCACTAGGCATTAAATGGCAAAAATGACAAATGACAAAGTCGGGCATTAAAAAAAAATCGTGTCATTACATTAAAAAAATAATCATTAAGTTCATTTCCACATGGCATTTTTTTAAATGGCATACATCTTTTGTCATTTCAATGCCTAGTGGAAATTCGGCATAATTCATTTAATTATTAATATTAAGTTAAGTTGTTGAAAGTGTACAATTTACTTGAGACTTTTAGTTGGCAGAAGTGTATATTAAGTTTTAATTATCAAGCCTTGGTCATAGTTCTCAATTACCATCAAAATTTTGCAACTATTATTAAAAATTAAGTGATCGAAACTAAACTCTTTTCTCAATATTGTTATTCTCGAAGTGTTGCAAACCCCAGATTGCACGGTTTGCAAAACTGTCCCATAGACAACCCGGTTTTTCCAAGGGCTGTTCAAGACTTCGAGAATGCCCTTATTGTATCTAAAGAATGCTCAGGTAGAATAATTGGTTTTTTGTTGTGGAACTCCTCATATACATATAGCTCTTTCTTACACCTGAGGTAAAAGGTATTTTTTTGTAATTTAGTTCGCATAACGATTATTTTTAATAGCTAAACCGAATAGAGATAGATATATGTAGATATAGACATGTGTGTATGTAAATGAGTAAAGATTTTTGAAGCGGGCCACCATTTTTTCGAAGGTCGTGTTTTTTTTGTGCAATTATCTGTTTATGCTTCACAAAAAAGCTTGACCTTCGAAAAAATGGTGGCCCACTTCACAAATTTTTACTCATATGCATTCACGCTGGTTTTTGTGTATTCTGGAGGCAAATTAAATTCGTTTTTGTGGTTGCCGAAGAAGAATTTTCCTTATTTGGTCAACGGCTAATATGTAAGCGAAGCCAAGCGTACGCGAACTTAAAATAATTAACGACCTTTCTTTGGTTTGCCGTATTTGTAAGCCGTTTTGATTTTACATATTTGCGCTCTAACGGAATTAGCGTCAAGTTCGTTGTTGAAGTCTTTTGTTTGGCACCATTAGGAAGCAATGACTATATCAGTTTTGAGTGAAATTTCGCGTTTTTAATGAGACAAATAAACCGTTTCTGGACTTCGAACGTAACCAAAATTTTTGAACTCAAAAATCCAAGGCGAAGTCTTATGAGGTGGTGTTTCCAGAGCAGCTGAAACTTTCGCCTCGGTGGTTCTAAATTTGTATTGTCATTTGCATAACTTTTTGTCATAATTTTTGCTTTTATCCTACTTCTGCTACCATTTTCTATGAATTCGCACTGGAAAAAATATTTTCATACAAATTCCTTTAATGATTTTAAGAACTGAGCATTTTAAAACAAGTTTGCTTATTCTGTTGTAGCTAAGTGTACTGAGGTGCTAGTTATTCAGCCTTATCACGAGTTTCATTTTCCCCGAACCGGTTCACTTTTCACTTTTGGTTTCCATGGTTTTAGTATGGGCAGATGACAAATTTTCGGGTGAGTTTTTTTCAGGCGAAACTCAGGATAAGGCAGTATTATATGTTCAATTTCCGTCTGATTACACATAGCAAAAAAAAAAAAAACAAAAAGCTTCTTCTAGAATTGATATAATTGCCAAACTAACTTTTTGATTTCGGTTTGGTCCATCAACTATGAAAAGGTATCTGTGAAGTGCAGAAAAAACCGTATTCGAAAAAATCTCCAAAAAAACATATGTTTAAAGTAAGCCAAACATCGCTTGCTGCCAAATCGTATCAGTTTTGGTTTAAAAAAAAAACGCACATTTTTTCTCAGTGTAAAAATGTGCGAGTATAAAAATTTAGAGTTTTAAACGCCACTAATTGGGTCATATTTTAATTTCGACGATCAATGCAGTTATTTAAGAATTTAAAAATCGTATACTCATTCAAACATTTCTCGAAAAATAGTAGGGGCTCTGCGTTGTTGGTAGTTCTGATTATTTAACTTATTTTCTGTTTCTGTACGGCTTAAATGTCCACGATATTGTTTACATTGTATATCTTGCAGGAAAACGCTTACTTTAAGTTTGATTCGGCGCATATTAAGAATTGTTGAAGGAACACACTAATATACCCACACTTGCTAAAGATGGTTTTGTTTTCGCTTATACTTATGTACTTTAGAGACAGAATGCATTGTCTTTTACTTAGCATTGTCTTTTTGCTTTGTACCTTGTGTACCACCTTAGCTTCCACTTTGTTTCATTGGCGGCCTTTGCAACGCTAGACTGCAACTTTTGAAGGCAAATTGCTGAGTCAACTACACCATCTACGTACATGCGTACATACATACATGCATAGACACGTTTATATTAGATTATGAATCATTAAATGCAAAAATGGTTCAAGTAGCGTTAATTACTACCTTTTTACGACTTGTGGGAAAAATTAACTAACTAAATATAAACGCAGGAAGTGCATTTAAAACATTGCATTCATATACGTATGTATGTATGTACATATAATCTACATTAGACCACGTCAAAATAAAAAAATAAAACGCATTTCGACCATCATAACACTCAAATTTAAGCATTTGGTATAGTAATGCTCCCCTCTCTAGGAAAATTGTACGAGGTCCCGCGTCGAGCATTTAGTTTTCCCATTGGAATTAAACGTAGGAAAATGAGTTCTTTCCTTTTGAGATCAATATAATTTTCTAGGTTCTATGAAAAGTGCGAAAATTATAAGAATACATTGATTACATGCCATTTAAGTATTATGCATGCTCAGATTCCTTGAATTTCAAAAAAAAAAATATTTGAAAAATACTAGATGTGACCTCAATAGGACAAGGGATTAAAAAAGCGAGCGTTTTCATTGATCCTAGAAAATTAGATTGATCTCAAACTACTGAGCTTTAAATTAAAAAACTACTTTGGGTTTGGAGCTATCTGCAAGAGAGGTCTCAGCGTGTCAAGGTTGGATCTCAAATATCCGAACAAAGGCCTTTGTTCACGGGTGTCCCACAAGGGTCAATCTTAGGACCACTACTATTTAGTATGTTCGTTAATGATATATTTCGGACTTCTATGCACGCAAACATGCATGCCTATGCGGACGATGTCCAGCTCTATGTGTGAGGTCCTCTTGAGGACTCAGCTAATTTGTGCGCAAGCTTCAACAGAGAACTGGTGTCTATAAGGTCCTGGGCACAGTTAAATGGTATTCGGCTTAATTGTGACAAGTGTTTTGTTTTACCTATTTGTAAGAAACGTCTTAACCTAGCAACTATTCCATCGTTACACATTGGTGGCAAACCAATTAAATTTGAGTCAAAAGTAATTAACCTTGTGAATTGAACTGTAGGCAAAGTCTATAATACTTTAAGGAATTTACGAATGTCTGCTCCATTCACACCGATAGAAATCAGACGTAAACTCGCAATCCAACTTATAATGCCAATTATCTGTTATTCTAAGGTTGTCTACAGCAGGTTAGATTCCCAATCAGCTCACAAAATAGATGTAGTATTTAACCAGATCACGCGCTATGTGTTTGGGCTAGCAAAATATGATGAGCATATTTTCGCTTGGAGAGCGCGCCTACATGGCTGGTATATTCCTTTTTCGTCTCATGACAGATAAGGCACCCAAATATCTATATGAAAAATTAACATTCCCCAAATCCACTCGAGTAAAGGACTTGACTGTTCCTACCTACAATTATCTCAGCTCTGCACGGCTATTCTTTGTCAATGCTATCCGCATCTGGAACTCTATTCCATCCCATATTCGCAGTAGTTTAAACAAAAGCAACTCTAAAAATGTTCTGTATGCATATTTCCGTTAGCTTCACTTCAGTCCCTGTGATGTGCTCTCTATGTACTTGTAAATGCAAAAATTTGAGTCTTATGCCGCTCGCATTGCGGGATACTTTTTTTTTTATTTTGACGTGGTCTAATGTACATATAATATACATACATACATACATTTATTATAAGCCGAGGAGTTTTGCACTTCATTAGGGTCGCATGAATATGATTTTTATTTGTCAGGTGAAACGAATACCGCGGAAACAAGTGTTTGCTGATATAATTATTTTGTTTTTAGTTATTTAGTATTTTAGTTGTTTTCGCTTTCTCAAAGTTTTCAAGTTGGCTCTTAAAGTGCATGCATAATGAATGAATGGAATGCAATTGTTGTGGTTACAATTTTGATAATTTACATTTTTCCTTTGTGCATCTATAGCGTATACCTTTCGCTTATAAATCAAAAATTTCTCATGCCACACTTCCTTATCTGCTGCGATGCGAATTCGACGGTTTTGCTTTTGACTAACAATCGTAACTTTATTGAGGTGCGTAAACAAAAGATTTTACATATATCTCTTGGTTGCATATTTACAGCCATTTTTGTTCTTCTCACGTTTTCGCTCCAAATCGGTCTGGTCTACACCCTTCCAAGGTTGTTAAGTGAAACTTCGCAGTGATAGCACATACATTTTAACCCAAATCGACCCCGTGTTGCCATATGGCAACATAAAATACATCATGTATGGTAGGGTATAAAACTAAAACCACTTACTCAAAGATGATTATACATACATATGTACGTTAACTAATAGCTAAAAGGTGTCTCTTTCGAAACGCTGACGCTTCCGTCAGTGAATTTCTCTCTATCGAGTGTAATACACGTGGGTTCTTTAAAAAAAAAAATAGAAGGGGTAGAAAACCTTCGATGAGACCATATATGAAGAAATAAGAATACATTTATAGCAAGTGTTTTTCTTTATTTACAAAATGCGAAAGTGATAAAAAATTAGCTAATACATTAGTGACTCCATAAACTTACAGGTTTATTCCAGCTGTGCGCAGGCGTTTAGTTTTTAGGATCGTGTTTTTACATATTCGTAATTTAAATTTTTTTAATAAAATCAAATGGTGGTAGTTCATGATTGTGTGTGGATTAATATCACAACACTGAGGATTTGGCAATAACCTTTTTCATCTATTAAAAAACAACACTTACGGGGCAATGTTTATTGTAAGAACAACATTTTTTTCTATGAATCGACATACTTTAAGCATTGTTGACGCTATTTCCATTTGAATGAGGAAATAGCGTCAATGACTTTATTTCCAAATTTTTGTTGACTTTATTTCGCTTTTGAAAAGGTAATAATGTCAATTGACTTCATTTCGCACCAGGGTGGGAAATAAAGTCAATTGACCTTATCTCCATTGACCTTATTACCTGTCACCATATTTTTATCATGGTTTCAATAAACAACTTTTGACGGAAAATAAAATTTTTTGAAGTTTCATAAATTGTTAGTATTCTCAACGGCCTTGCCACTTTGATAATATTCAAACAATAAATCGGAGTATTTTCTTTCCCACATTTATACCAATTTAATAATATTTCAAATCAAAAATCATTATCAGTGCTTGGTAATTTTTTTACTTACGTGGTTCGCACCTTTTTTATTAAAAATATATAAAATGTATAATGTTAAAGGAGACTTCATCGAAATTGTTCTTTTTATTTTATAACAAAAATCGCGGGAGCATTATGTTGTTATTTTTTCATTTTCTTATTTTGAATGCAATCTTGCGATTTAAAAATATAATTTTAAAGATGCTTTTTCAAAATAAAATCTTTTTATAATCGCCACTCCCATGTAAATAAATAATTCGCATAACTTAACATCCAAAACAAAAACAAATTGGAAAAAATAATTTTTATTTTGCCTTATAATTTTTGTTCACATTAAATTCGTGATTCGTGATGAAATTCGTTAAAATTTACTTTTAAATTTCTCATCAGATTTCCCAAAGAATTTGGCTTTGTGGTTAGCATATCACCATTAACTTCAACAAATTTCGAATTTAAAATTTCCAATGTTTGCAAAAAACTTGAATTCGGCTTGCGCAGACAGCCCTCCGATAAACAATTAGCATAAATATAATTTTGATCACTTTCTTCATCCATTCTGAAACCTAATCTCGTCAACGCCATTTTTGAGATCATGCATTTATTTTCAGGTTCATCATATTCGACAGCGTTGAGTGGACTAATGAAATCTTCTGCTTCAGGTAGCATGAATTTAATGAAATGTCATTATTTTATTAAAAGTCAAATGGTTAGCAACAACAACGAATGTCATTAAATGAAACTACCTTATTTTTGTGCCAGGCCTTTATGTACTCCCATCCGAACCCAAAAAGAGTTTCACTTCAAAAATCATAGGAGAAGAAAACAAGTTTAAAGTAAGCATAAAGAGGAATTAGTGAACAATTAACGAAACCCAAGTTAAGTACTTTAAGTAAAAATCTTTCAAACATGTTTTTCATATATCGGGTGGACTTTAATTATATTCCGTTATCCAAGTGTTACATCTCCTTAAGAAATACTCTCATCGCTATTCTTAAGATGAACCTTATGATAAATTCGTAATTGTTTTTTACGTTTCATTTGATATCGAAATTTACAAAAAAATTGTTATTGAGGCGATTAGTGAAAAAAATTTTTAATTTTCGATTCGTACGAACACAAGGATTCGTCTCATTATTTTTCACTTCCCTTAAAAAAAAAAAATGATCTCTTGTTACGGTGCCAGCCAGGAGAATGGATAACATTGAATGGTGTCCAAATGGTCAAATTTTTGTTGCTGTTGATGTGCACATGTTTATATGTATAAATACAGTTATTTTTTTGCTATACTACCTATTTCTCCCCAACATAAACATATTTAGTTATGAAGCGTAGCAGCGAATAACATTAGAAAAGTCCCGCTCGGATATGGGCAAGTTCGGCGGTTAGCGTAAACGAACACAGTGACTCGGCATTTTTATATATTAAGATATAATTTCATAACATTTACGCAATTCATGATTTTTATACTCATTAATTGCTAATTAAGACTTAACCTGACTTTGGATCATCATTTTCTTTAATTTAAGTTCTATCATCCGCTCATCATTCATAAAAATCCTATGACACAATCGAAAAAATACAACAATCTGTAAAAACATCGTAGAAAACAAATTTTTCTCAAGAACCACCAAGAATCGCTGGAGTCAGCAATGGCCGATAGTCGAGAACGGATACGTGGGCCACCCCGTGACGGACGTGAATTCCTGACAAGTCCCAGACAAGTGCTGCGTCGTTTGATGTTACTCTCCGAAGGGCGGCAGTACAGGGAGGCGGCAGGAGTTGTAGGTAGACTTGGGCCATCTGTCCTGCGTTCGGTAATAGCAGAATTGCCAATCGACTTGCTTCTGGAGCACCTACCACACAGTGCATATTTACTAGAGTCATTCTTTACAAGGTAAGATCTGTACCAATCTGATCCTAATCACTAAAATATTTAAACCAAAATTCTTATCGTAGGTTAATCACCATCAATCCCTCACCAAAGCCTGATGTGCCAATAGAATCGGTTGCTTGGCAACTGGTACGTCTTTTCTCACATCCCCACGAATCGGGTGTGAGGCAACGTTGCGGGAAGCTCATCCAAGCGATAGCGCAGTATGAACCAAATTTGCGACAAACCCTACGGGAGCGGCGGAAGTCCTTTGATAATGCAGTTCAAGGTTTAGGTGTGCACGGCTTAACAACAGACTCCGCAGGACAGTTGATATCGCTGCATGTCGCGCTTAAAACTGAGCTACAAAGACACGTTGACACCTACAAAATGGCCATACACAAGCTGGAAGAGCTTAGCATGATAACAGCGGTGCAAGATCCTGCACACTCCTCGCATCAGCGCCTACTAGCCATCAACTATGGTGACATACAACAAAGACTCATCGAGAACAAAACATTGCTCACTATGGTGGACAAGCCCGCGTTGAAGCAGTTAGCCTCTCTTGTGGAGAACCTCAGTCAGCGAGTGGAAAACGACAAAGAAGTCTTGAAGTGTGTGGGTCAGGTGAAACGTTTGGATGGACAAGCATGTATAGAGAAAAGACCGGCAGCGGGGTTGTTAATGAATTTCGGGCGAGGTTGCGAAGCTGTTTTGCAACTGATGGGTCCCGAAGGTGTGCCCACAAGTCCGGTGGATGCGGAAAGTGCCAGCAGCCACTGCAGCGATGGCTACCATTCGGATGATTCTGCCAACGATGACACCAGGTAAATATGTAAGCATTTATGTAGAAATAAGTTATGAAATATTTCGCATTCGTTTTAAATAAATTAGGGGTTCTTAAATGTTAGTTCTGCAAAGAAAGAGCCATATATATATATATATATATATATATATAAAGAATATTTAAGCAGCAAGCAAGTTTTAAATGCTTTTGGGAAAGTTTAATCGTTAAGTTTGGGTCCTATAAGGAATGTTAGAGAGAATCTTCCGATTTCGCGTTCAGTTACCAAGTGCAGAAATTCAAACAACTTTGAAATAAGTCAAGTAGTATTAAATGGTATATTCCCTGCAAACCATATTTTCAGAGTATTCTAAATTGTAGAGAGATTTTAAGGAATTCGTAAAGCTCTCATCGGATTTTTTTGCCGAATTTTCTAAAATAAAATAAACTATTCTTTTACGAAATTTCGGAAGACAATCGGTAAATCAATTAAAGTAATGCTGCTATGTAAAGAATTTATTGCGGAATTGTTTCAGAGTTTTTTTTCGTACAGAAATTTCTTTACGAGTTCATTTAATTTTCTTTGAAGATTCGTAAAACAATCGTTACAGAAACGAGATACTCCTAAAGATTTTGTTAAGATTTCGGGAACTTTGGTTTGCAGGCTTATTTCATTGATTGGGTTTACCTACATACTTATGTATACACTTTCGAAATCTTTTTTATGTACATATATGCCAAACTAAAAACATTCTTCTCGACCTACCCCAA
>NW_016168458.1:0-19242 GCF_001687245.7 Rhagoletis zephyria | reverse complement strand
TGCTGGAGTAGGTAGACAGGATGGTGGAGGCTTGCATAGAACCCAGAACTAGAGTTCGTTAAAATTTTTTAGAACTGTAGAAAAGCGTTTAATTATTCATATATTTCTTACTAATATATATATTACATATTTCATTCCCTTTAGCTAACTGCACTTTTGCTATTCACAAACGCCTTATGAAAAGGTAACTGGTAGCCTTCACTTCTACCTTTTGGATACTTAACCCTTCCCGCGTTCTTTACATCCCTTTTTGTATAATTTATACAGAAAATTGTGTTCAAATTTTAAAATACTTTTTTGCTGATGTCATTGACGGGGAAAATGATTATTCTGTCATCCGCTAAAGTCGTTTTTTTTTTGTTCAAGAAAAATCGCTCGTGTAAATGGTGATTCAAAAATCGCTTGCCTTAAAGTAGACAGCTAGTCAACTTTCGCATGCGATTATCGCCTGCCAAATAATCGCCTCGTGTAAAGGCAGCTTAATTTTCTGAATGAACAAATGGTCGATGTGCGATGGAACGTCTTTTTTGCAACTGACGCCAAGAAGTTTTTTCTTTTAATCTAGCTGCCAATATCTCCAGACATTCTTTAGAAATTGAAATCATTTAATTTTTCTTGGGTGAAAGGTTTTCGGTTTGTAGACGCTATTTTTTCGAAATCACTGTCACTGCTCTCACTCTCTTAAAAATTCTGCTAATGAATGGGTCACTGATGGAAACAAATGTAAGAATACGTACTTCCTCCGAATGCGTTAAAGGTTTTCGAACCGAACCTAAGTCTGTGTCAAGTCTACACAGCAAAGTTTACAAAAAGTTTTGGGAATCCACGGCTCGTATTCATCGAAAATTTTGGATTTCAAGAACTTAGCGACAATTTTCTTATAAATTCTCTTAGAAGTTTTCGGAATCTTTTAACTGTACATACGCCAAAAATAAAACAAAATATATTTGGTTCATTGAGCAAACTTCTACGAAATGAAGGCATGATATTAAAATCAATTCATAAGTAAGAACGTTCCGATAAGACTTAAAAATGTGCCCTCAGAAGTACTGATTGCAGCCATTAAACAAAACTACCATTAAATTCAAAACAATACGTAGTGAAAAAAAAATTAAAAATAATTTTAGAAATTTGTAAAGGCTCTGGTTACTTCACCTAGTAAAATTTCACCATGTACAAAACCTAATTGTTTAGCAGCTATTGATCTCTGTATTAAAATGAGGAATTCGTTTTATTTAATATTTTTTTGTTTTTTTTATTTATCAATATGTGTTATAATTTTTACATTTTCTCGTTTAACTTTCTTATTGATGCTTTTTTATGTTTTCACTTTGATGCAGCATCCGTTTTTTTTTTTCTTTGCAATGCAACTTTGCAATTTGTTATTTTTTAAATGTGCTCACCATATTTATTATAAAATTAATTTCTTTCACTTTAATGGGCGGGTATTTGCCGGAAAGGGAATTCTCGTACTTAAGTATTCACTTGTATGCACTGTTTGCATATGTGTGTGTGAGTAGAATTTTGTAAATATGTATTTAGTGAAATGAATACAAACATACATACACTTAAATATATACACAAAGGTTTAATTTCTTCAATATTTTAGCTACTTACTTACTACTATGGAAGAAAAAATTCAACTGCACAAAAAAATTTTAATACAATAAATAACAATAAACAGATATTTTGGTGATAAAACACAACGGCAATTTATTTATAACCTTATTCGTAAAAACAAATTAACTCACAGTGCATTATAAAATGACATTTAGATACAAATTTTTTTGTTTTACTAATCATTTGTTACTTCGTAAGTGTGCAGTGCTAAAAATACGTCTAAAAAGTGCTTCAATTAAAAACAAACTTTTTGCTTTATGAGAAAAACATACATACCATTAAACAATTACACGCACATCAATATTTTTTGAGCGCTAATAATAATATTTTGTGCATAATTTTGTGAATCATTAATCTTCATCCTATTTGAAGGCTCTCTAATTGATAAATGTTTTCGAGGTTTTTGTGTATACGGCTTTTGTGGAATTTGGGTTGAGCTGTTGGTATTTATTCATTTATATTTATTTTTATTATTTAATTTTATTTTATGTAATTAATTTTTGTATGTAAATGGGGAATTCCAGCCCGATTCGGGCACCATATTCGTTTGCATATCCGATTCTTTTATTTCCTTAGTACCAATTGAGAGGGAGGCCTTCCAGATTTTTTTAATTTTTTTTTTTGTCCAGCCGTTTTCAAGGTATGGATTTTTGAAACAACTTTTTTAAATGCCCATAACTATGCAAAAAGTGGAAAATTTTCATCTTCATATGGAACCGAAAAAATTTCCAAAACTGTCATTCTATATATTTGAGTAGGCGATCTCGAAAAAAAAAAATTATAAAGTAGTTGGGACTAGTATTTCCATAAATTTTGGTTGTTGGTTATTAATATTTATTAGGACTAAATCAGTTGTAGCTTTGTGTTTTATTATTCAATTAATTACACCAAAAAAAAAAAAAAAAACAAATGGACCCAACTACTCACCTCACTTTATTGCATATATGTGGCCGCCTTCTTAATTCTTTTCATTCCTCTTCTTTATTCACTAACTATTATTGCAGGAAGCTTGTGTGGTGGTGTTAAAGTTTATACAATACATTTTTTCATAATTATTTTTACTTTCGCTAATATATTTTTAGCTCGATAATTTTTTATATATTTTTTTATTCCTTTATATTTTTTATAGCAAGCAACAAAAGTTTCCGAAACGCGCCAGTAGCTCGATATTTGTAAGCGGTCATCAAGTAGTATGTAGACACCGACTTACATATATAAAATATTACAATAAGGAAAAAATTAACATTTAACAATTTTTATTACATTTATTTAATTTTTACTTTTTACACTTGCTTTATCACGCTACACAGATTATGCAAAATTTGTAATTTTTGGAGGTTATATAAATAATTTTTCAACGAACCGAAATATTTGTTAAAGAAGATTAGGATTCAAATTCTTCTATTTTGCTGGGCATAGTTTTTATATACAACTGATTTGTGCCTATTATTTCATTTTGAATCTCAACACGGTAAAATAATAAAAATTTTAGACCAATAAACAAATGCTGCTTTCAATAAGTTTTTAATGGAATTCGCTAATCCATTTTTGTTGTTGTTTTGAAATTTAAAATTAAATTAAAAATTTTGTAATAACTGCTATTTCTAGAAAAAAAACAAAAAATAAGTTTGAAATTTTTACACAAAAGATTCTTGAAATTTTAATAAAAAATTTATAACAAAAAAATTAAGAAAAAGTATTGGAAAGTTTAAAAAATATGTCTATCAATTTTAGTACTGTAGGATTTTAATAAAAATAACTTGAAATGTTAATAAAAAGTTTCAAAAAAAAAATATTATTAAAAACAATAAAAAAGTATCTATTCTAAATTAAAAAAAAAAAACAATTTTAATATGGAAAAATTTTAATAAAAAAAAAAAGTTTTACCAATTAAACTTGTAAACAAGAAAAAAATATAGTATTATAAAAACAAAAACTTTTATTAATTTTTATATAGAAAAATTGTAATAAAAAATAATCTAAAAATTTTAAAAAATATTTTACAAAACAAAATTGCAAAAAGCGTATTAATATTTTTTTAATATTACGATATTAAAATGTTAGGAAAAAATTAAAAATTAAACAAATAAAATACTGTTAAACTTTTTTAGGAGCACATTTTTTATTTTAAGAATTTTTATAGTTAATTTTCAATTTAATTTACTTTGCGCTTCATGTATTTATTTGACATGCATTTTACTTATTTAAATATTAAACAATTAACAACTCATATATGTATGTATGTAAGTATGTTTGTAGTTATATGTAGATACCATAAATTGAATTATGCTATTTCAGTAAATTTTATTTACAACACTTTAAGACTTAAAAATATTCACAAAAGCATTTAATGATCGTTCATCAATTTCATACATATTTACATTGTTTTTGTTCATGAAATTAATACCTTTATTAAATATTTAGTTATTGTTTTTGTTTATAGTAGCGTACATATATATACTATAATTTTATACACTCAAAGATAAACAAACATTATAAAAATGAAATTTAACACTCAGAAATGAATTACGAACATTTCACATTTTACAAACAATTAACTATGAATTTAATTAGTAATGTATAATTTTTTGAAAAACTGTCTTAAACTAAATTTTACTAATCTGCGCACGCGCGCATACTCGCATTCCATTAGCATATAGCACTAATACATATGTACATGTATATGTATTTATGTCATACCTACACATCTATCCAATTGTCAAACTACTCGTATTTATTGTCAACACAGCCTTGAGAGTGAGTGCCTCCCAATTGAAGCGCTTATCTCCAGCGAGTGCCCATCGTCTCGTCTCAACTCAACTTATTTCGTTTTTACCACAACTCACATGTTTCGCTTTTATTAAATTAGTTTACATTAAAAGATGTTACTAGGTAAATTTTATTTTAATTATACTAAACTTATGTACAACTCTATGTAAATAGTTCTGACGAAATAAAAATAAAGTTCTATTTGGATTTATGTAATTACAAGTTTTTACAATTTATTTATAAACACATTTATATTACTTAAAAGTAATCGTATTTAACCTAATTTTGCATTACACTTGTCCCGACTGGAAATTTTCAAATTTTCCCTCTCCCAAATGGTTGTTGGAAATTTTATTTAATTTCAAAATTTTAAATAAAGTTTACAAAAAATACATAGCTTATAATTACTTTATTGTGCAGCACATAATAACACACTGTCCACCACCACCAGTGGTTACTCAACACGAACAAACAAATAAAAAGCATTCGAAAGCGAATCAAAACTCATTCATAGAGCTTGTTGTATGCGAAAACCAACTTACTCCACAAAAGATCTTTTAGTTAGCAAGAGAAATTTCTTGGCGCTTAAATTCTTGCTGGGTGTTTAAACGAGGCCCTTAACCTTCATTTCGCGGAAATTTCAAAACACCAATTCTGACTCCTTTTCGACTTCCCTCAGATTTTTATTTTGAAAAACTATGCGGCACATAATAACACACTGTCCACCAGTTGCTACTCAACATTAGCAAACGCACTTAGAGGGTTAAAATGTTCCACGAAAATGTTAAGCAAACAATTTTACAGGGTGTCTGCAAAATGAAAAACTGGTACGGGTTAGGATAAGCGCGTAAGTAAGCTTAGTTCAAGCTAAGGTTCACATATTTGGCATAGATACATTGCCGAACACCAACACATATGAGCATTAGGGCGGCTCGACTTGTATGGAACGCAATTTTTAAACCTGTAAATTAATTGCACTTTCGGCCATAATGTTAAAATTTTAACTCCCCACTCGACACTATTAAGCTAGCATTTCAGGGTACTATTTTTTATATGTATATAAGGAAAACTTGAAAGTCAAGGGGCGGCTCAAGCACCCGCCCTCCCCTCCTGCCCCTACCTGGCTTCGCCCATGTAATTGACATTGTGAAATATGTGGTTACCTTGTACGCATGGTATTCTGGGTTTTGGTATAAAATATAGTGTGAAAAAAGTATGTCAATAGGCTTAAAAAGTTGTGGCTTGAAAAATATTTTGAAAAGGGTTGCCACCTGTTTACCTGTTTGAAAATTAAAATTAAATTAAAATATTGGTGACAAACGAAAGATTGTAAAGAAACCTGCAGATTGTATATTTAGAATATTATTGAGGTTTTTTACTTGGGTTGTCACCCGATTAAAAGTTATATTCAATTACTTTAAGTGAATTACTGCAATATGGGTGTCAATCTAACTGTTTTTGAAAAGGGTTTAGTTCTAAACTACATGAAGGACGGTTGCCACCTGTTTGGGAAAAGCAAATTTTACTTGAATTAAGGGAATTAGATAATTGGAATATGTATAACAATATGGGTGTCAGGCCAAAGGTCTTTAATATGGGTTTAGTTGGAAAATATTTTGGGGAGGGTTGCCACCTTTTTGAAAAGTTGAACTTAAAATAATTATACTCAATTTAAGTGTAAAACGTCAGAGCGTTTAGAAATGATCAGATTGAGCATGTAGAATCTTATGAGGTATTGAAGAGGGTTACCACCTCTCTTGAAAAAAAAATCCAATTATATTATATGTAATTCAGTTATATTATATGTAAGTCAAATGAGTTATTAAAATATATGTAGGTATTAATCGAAGCTATTTATATTTGACTTCAGGGTATAAGTAAATTGTAAAAGTATCACAAAAAATAAGTTATAGAAAGTCTTAGTTTGAAAATATTTTGAAGATGGTTAATGTAATTTCAAATCCCCTGTTTTTTGGCATGGTTTAAGTATGTTGAGATTTCATACACTCAGTTTTGTCAGACGGCGAAAGATCTAGTGACTTAACAAATACTAAATACATTACACTGGCGCCTATTTTGGATCATTTGGTATCTAAAGCAGTAGATTTCTCGCCAATTAACTTATCTTCGTCTGAACGCTTTTCTTAAAATCCCTAGAAGGGGGAATGAAGTCAAAGTTATTGCGCTAGCGGTAAGCATTTACACTCACAGAGCGAATGCATGCCTTCGACTTGAAAAAGGGAAATTATGGAAACGCGCCAAACACAAGGTAATTTCTGTACGATTTTTATAATAAAAGTCTTTTAAAAGTAAATTGTTTCACTTTCAATTAAATATAGTCTACACTTATTGCTATTTTCTTCATTTATAGCTAATATTGAATTATTGTCGCTTTCACAAGCAGCTTGTTAAGTCCATTTGTAGCATATAATTTACTTATAAATAATGTTGTTTACATATATATATATTTTTCAATTTCATTACTGCTATTTGTGTGCATATAACTATGTATTTGTTAATTGCCGAATATTCGCTAGATTATTGTTTTTTTTTTTTGGGACTAAATTCAGTTGAAACGACTTCGAAAGCTTGCCAAGCAGAGAAGCTAAAACTTGATTACATTCCTTTTTAATGTTTTTTGGCTAACGTTGTGTGGAAATTTATTTCGAATACTTACTTGATTTGCTTTTCGTATTAGATATTTTACATACATACATATATATATTTTCTAAAGTACTTATGAGTATTTTAATGTAATTACTTATTAACTTAATTGTAGTTTTCTGCGCTGTACAAATTACTTGAATAAGAATTGACTCTTTTAGTTTGAAAATGTTCACATTTCATACAAAATTGTGTTTTATGTAGTTAATATATATGCATTATATATATGTAAGTATGTGCGTATATACAAGTTGGAAAATATGTAAAAATTACAGCTTAATTTTTGATAAAATGCCAATAGCGAATGTGATTATAAAACTATAGTGGAAAATAATAAATGGAAAAAGAAAATCTCAGATAGAAATGCAATATATATAACAAATGAGTTTGCTCTGAATAAACTTCATAGAAAAAGCAAATAAATTGCTGTGCTACAGTGTTGCCAACGCCATTTTCCTCGCAACATGTCTTTGGCAACAGTGTTGCTGGCCATTGTATAATAATAAACGATCGAACTTTTCCCTTAAGCTTCGGCTATGCTTGACCACCAAATGTAGTTACGATCAATAAATTGAAATTTCTGCAAAACGTATAGCAAAGAGGTTCACAAACGGTGCGCCAAAGGAGCGCTCTTGATTAAATACTTTTCTTTGAAAACAAATAGCATTCTGGTTTCAAGCAAAAATTAATTGTACCTCATGCTATTTAAACCCATTGCATCATCCAAAATGGAGCACTTGCATCGAAGTCAAAGAGTCCCCAATTAAATCTCAGATTAGACCGTGTCATAGACTTTACCTAGATATGTGAGCTGTACACGCGGCCCACAGTATACGATTTAGAGTGTCGATGGACGAAAACATAGAACTCCCGACAGGATGCCGATAAAAATATCAAAAATATGGGTTCAAAAGCTGACAGAATGACCTACAATGGAAAAATAGCCATTATATAATAATCATATTCAACTCTAAAAAAATTTTGTTGAAAAAAAATGTTCGAAAAAAATTAGTACATTGCTTGCTATCTTCAATAAAAAAAACGCATTCCGCACTAGTCACTAACTGGGCCTAAAATAGCCCCGAAATGTTTATGAACTTGTCCCAAATTAGTCCCAGGCTAGTACCGAACTAGCCCCGAAAAAATGCTGAATTAGTCCCGAACTACTAGCAAACTAGTCCCTAAGTAGTACCAAACTAGACGCAAACTAGTACGAAACTAGTACCGAACCCGATCTCGTCCCAAACTATTCTCGACCTAGACACGAAGTAGACTAGCACTAGTAGCAAACTAGTCCCGAACCTATACCAAACTAGTTCAGAGTTGGTATCAAACTAGTCGCTAACTAGTACGAAAATAGGCCCAAACTAGAACCGAACTAGTCCCGAACTCTTTCCAAACTATTTCCAAAGAAGTACAAAACTATTCCGTAATAAATAACGAACTAGGAGCGATCTAGTACTAAACTAGCGCCGAACTAGTTCAGAACTGGTCACAAACTACTACAGAACTGCCGTAATTGGTCCCAAAAGAGGAACTATGTATATCCACGAGCAGTGTCTCTAAAACAGCTGATTGGATTTTGCCGAAGCTGTTTTTTCATTTAGTTTAGCTACTTGGCAAATTTGGTACGATATATTTGAGAAACTGAACGGCTCGAATCTATATCAACAAGAACAAGAACTTGCACATCTTGAAACTTTTAGAAAATATTGCCGAATTTATAAAATCACCTGCAGTTGTGTATAAAAAAATTAATGAGAATGTCGATCAAGATTGTTCCCTGAATTGCATAAATTCGCGGGCTCCAATGGGCTCAATGTTTCTTCAGAGATCTCTGAATTGGTTGCAAAATATTTTGGGAAGGAGAATGTCGAAATTTCGGATTCTTTTCATGCTTAAGCTCCACCAAAATTTACTTTTCAATAAGAAGAGCGCTTCTTTGAACTCTTATGCGGCAACAACCGGGCTTAAAACACTATTAGCTTGCTCCGATTTGGTGGAGTTTTGGATAAAGGTGAAATACATAATGAATATTTAAGTATCCTGCCCTGAGTTCAAAGGCTTTAAGAACTCTCATTCCATTTAAAACATTATATTTTTGCGAAGTCTGATTTGCAGCTGTAGAAGCTGTAACAGAGAGCGTACATATGTCGCTCAAAAATTAATGTGGAGAAAGAAATGTGAGTTGCAGAGTCTGAAAAAATTCGCGAAGAGAAGCAAGATTTGATAAACTTGATATTGGACGTTTTCACCATTAGTCGCCGTTTTTACTTTTAACTGTGGGTAATTGAAGTGTAAGTTTTGTATAGAACGCCATAACAAACCACTAAGCCGGTAAGTACGCCACGAAGTGGCAAAATTTAGAACCCCCTGCATAGCCGATGAATTGGCAAGGCGATACGCGGTCATTATCTATTTGTTTCCTTTTTTAATTTGTGCGCAACATTGTTGCTAGTGACATGCTGCTGGTAACACTACCTTGTGCAACATACTCGTACAATGAAGGCCATATTGCCGATGTTTTTTCTGTCTTTAATATTTTCATTGGAATTGTCTATTATATTGGAAAGCAATTTTTACTTACTTGCTGCTTTGAAATGATGTTGCATCAGGACTTAGGGATAAATTTAGAGACATGTTAGACACTTAACTCAGTTGCTATTTAATTTTTTTTCCCCAATAGAAGCAAGCTATTTTTTTTATTTAATTCTTTCTTTAATTGTTTGGAGCCTAAATCAATGTAGCATTAAGTGAAAAAAAAAAATTGCATGTTGACTCCAGCCTTAAAAGGGTTAACAAAAAAGTTTTAACAATGCATTTTTAATATTGAATTAAAGCTCAATAAAAATTATTTAATTTGAATTAAAAATAAAATTTTAATATATAAACTTTTTCAAATATAAATATGTATGCCTACAGTAAATTTATTTATAGATACACCTAAATGTTTTAAAACTATTTAAATTTAACTACTAATTAAAACGTATAACAAAACTAAGTTTTAATTTTACAGTAATTTACAATATAGTTTTTTTATCGCCTCATTTTGCATCATCTAACAGTTTATATATGCTTTTATTTTTATTAATCTTTAAACAACAACTTTCTCGAATACTTTGAATAGGCTCGTTAATTTAATTTTTTTTTATATCTTTTTTTTACTTTTTTCTAAATAATCGCTATACATTTGTAGTTTGTTTTGGGTTATTATTGGCTTATGCTTAGAATATCATCAATGGTAATGATAAAAAACATCAATATAGTTTTTCGTTTGACTAAGTTAAAACCAAAAACAATTAGTTACACACATAACTAACAAACATACATACAATTTTTTTTTTACTTATAATACAGATTTTTTTTTAAATTTTCTTATTTTGGCATTTTATTTTATTTTTTGTTGTTTTATGGTATTTTTTTATTTTATCTTTCATTTTAATTTATTTCTTTACTTTGTTTTATCTAATTTTTTAACGTTTTTATTTGATATAATTTAGGTTGATTTAATAAAATTTAGTTTAGTTTAATTCAATTTGTTTTAATTTAATTTTATTTTATTGAATTTCGTGATAGCACGAGTTCAAAAGCTCGATGAGTTTTAGGTGAATAATTTTAATGTGTATTTAGCTAAGTTTATATTTTAAATTTTACCTAGCCTGAAATATTTTTATAACTCATAAATGCGGAATAACGTAATATTCCAATTTAACTCACAAATTTATAAATTTCACTATAAAAAAATAAAAAAAAATAAAATTATTACTTTCCTTTAGTTTCACTTTTGCCACGGATTGCGTCCATGGTAAATACACTGGGACAGTAGTTGAGTTACGTCAACTAAATATGTTAAGATAAATATATGTATTTGGTTGACTTTTTTCTACGTTTGCCCTTTACCATGTTAGAAGGAGGTTCTTATAAATTTTCAATATATTGATCAACCTTTCGTTTATACATATTTTTCAAGTGAATTTTTTTTTTTATTATATTTTCTTCACCTGGCCGGTAACTTGTTTCTTCCTTTAATACTGTACAATTAACGCATTTTATGTAATAAATTTATTTACATGAGTATGTATGTATATTTTCGTAAACAGGTTTTGGTATATGACACATGAGGTAGAAAGAACTGATGATTTTTGACAACGATAGAAAAATAAAACATTTTCTACTTTGTTTGTTTTTACTGTTGTTGCTAGACTGGTTAAACTGTTTTCGAAAAAAAAAACATTTATAGCTGTACTGTTTTGGTATCCACAAAATGGACACAGCGCGCTTTACGAAGTGGTCGGCACTATTGAAAAATCGCTACAAACTTAAGGAATACATCCATTCCAAATTCTTGTTGACGACATGTGCTCTAATGGAGGGTGCACCGGGTGATATCTCTAAGTGGGCCAACCAGAATGGATTGGAGGTTAACCCCTCCTAGACAGAAATGGTATTGTTTACTAGAAAAACAAAGGTGACCAAACTTTCTCTACCAAAACTAGGAGAAATTACTTTGAAGCGCTCCTCCCAGGCGAAATACCTTGGAATCATTCTGAGCTCCAAGTTGAATTGGAACAAGAATTTCGAGGAAAGATCTAAGAAATCTCTAGCAGCATACTAAACGTGGAAAAGGACCTATGGAAAGCGATGGGGACTATCAACGTACGTCAGTCACTAGGGCATGTACATCACAGTCATCAGACCAATTGCAACCCACGGGCCCTTAATATGGTGAAGGGCTCTAGACAATGGGAATGACAGGTTACAAAGTTCAATGCCACGCACCTCGGCCTGAAAGATAGATTTAACTTGCCCCATGCTGGTGCAAAGGAGCTTTCTGGGTTGTATGGTGTAGACTACTGTTCCTATCCCGTTTTCGGTCTTGGAGCTATCAGTTCATCCAAGGCTTTGGTCATTCGTTGTACCAGTTATTTTTGTTGTGGATAAAGACCTTGTTTTGTGTAAAGTTAAAACTCGGAAGGCACGGGTCCAGAAAAACCAATGCACATCCCTTCCCGTTGTTTAACATTGGCCCCTGAGATGAGCCTTGCTATAAAGAATATATTTAGCTTCCTTCTTTATAACAAAACAAAAATAACAAATTTGCTGATCTTATAGTCACTCATATAATAATCACAACTGCCTTGAGAATTTATGCCTTGGATTAGCTTGGGTTCAGAATGTTTATTAAGCTGGCATTTCAGGGTACTATTTTATATATATAANGGGGGGGGGGGGGGGGGGGGCTCGGGCGCCCCCTGTCCCTACCTGGCTACGCCCATGTACTGACGTCAGAGAGAAAAACTAAAACCTCAATTTTACTATATCTGACCCGTAATTTCGAGCGTATATTGATCTTTTCGTGTATTTTGAAAATTTTTTGTTTTTGTTGAACGGTGTTATGAATTAGATTAGCATTGAAAATCTCCCATCAGCTCGAAGCTTTCACTGAACTCTCAAATTTGGTATGGAATATTTTGCTTTTTCCAAATTGGTTAGTTCTTTTTTATATCTTTCATTATTACCTTTTAAAACTCAAGAACATTTAAGTAATTTGTTGAATGAAAATGAAAATGTCAATGGAAATTGTATTCGAGTCTCGATTTGGGTGAAATTGAAAAAAAAAAATAATTAATAAATTTTTTTCGTAGCAACTTAAAAGTTTTATAACTTTGAAAGATTTATACGTCTAAAAAATTATTTATTTGGTAAACAAATGTGATCGAAATTGGTTCTCAAATGGAAATTTGTTGTATGAATATTTACAAATTTCAAATTGAAATTTACAATCGAAATTGCCCACCCAATTTGAAGCTCGTGGAAACATACTTTTATAGAGCAGAGTAGATTTAGAGATTAAAGCCTTTATTACTGGATACAAAATTTTCTATTTGAAAAGTCACTGATTTGTTAAAGCGCCCTCGTATTAAAAATAATGTGGTTTTTATAGTTGTTTTTTTTGCATCTGAAATTGCTTTGCTTGTGAGAATTCTATACCACAAAAACAGAGATTTAAACCAATTTTCCAATACTTTTTTACAATCCCCAGAATTTGCAAATCATATTTCAGTTTTTTTTTGTTTTTCCTCCATATTTTTCCTTTGGCATACTTTGTTTTTATTATTGTTAACATATTTGATTTGCTTTCTTACTTTTATGTGCGTATTGTAGTTGTTGCTATACACGCATATCTTTATAATTTTTTTTTTGCGTTTTTTTTTCGTACTTTGGTTGCAGTGATTTGTAAGTGATTTGAACTAAGCTTAAAAATAGTTACACTTCCAACATTTTTAGTTATTCTTTTTTTTTTAATAAATGAGTATAGTTATGAGTATTTGCTTCTAACTGTCCATTTTCTGTTTCGCTATTTTTCTTATGATTCTTTCAGCTATCTTTGTTTTTTTTTCTTTCTCAGAATTTCCTTTTCAATTTCGCTACTTACTTACATATATTTTTTAATAATTTTATTTTATGATGCATTTATTTCTATTATTTATTAACTCCCCTTAGTTCCCCGTGTTCCTTTCATTCCGCCTATACTTTCTATTGTGGCTGATAGGGTCGTTGGTAGTTGAGTTGTTGTGGTTGTTGTTGTTGCTGATACGCCGGCTGTTGGTATTGTTGGTCATAGGTTGGCATTTGAGACTGTATTGTTTGTTGTTGGGCATAGTCATATACCCCATACGCGCTGGCATCACCAGCTGTGGCCTCGGGCACCACACTCTCCTCGGGTATAGTGCCAGCCATGGCGGCGAATGGATTGTTGGCCACGTGACCAGTCGCACCATAATTGATGGCATTCGGCTGTTGCATTTGACTTTGTTCGGTGTATTGTGGTGGTGCGCCCTGTTTTTTGGAGCGAAGAAAAAAATACGAAATATTGAGGAAGATAAAAATAAAAAAATATTTTGTTATGGAAATGCATTAAAAGGCAATTCGAACAAAAAAAAAAGGCGACAACAAAAGGTTAATGTATCTTTTGTTATGACAAAGTCTGGTCTATGTTCGAAAATCAAAATTATGCATTAACAACAAAAAAAACACTAAATACGTTAATAGTTCTGTGCGTATTTAATGGCGCCATTGCATGTCAATTTTATTTGTAAATAATTTACGTCAAAAATTATCTTGATTTCTGAACTTACGAACGACGTCTCTTTGGTGTAACCACCCTGACTGGGATCTTCAGCTATGGCTCCCATTGGTGGCGCCCACACCTGCTTCTCTTCAGTCGGTGGTTCGGCCCAGGGTTGTAGTTCGCCGGAAGCGAAGATGCCGTAGAAGGTGCAGCCGACTAAATGTACGCAAGCGGCAAGCGTGAAGACTGTGGTCCAGCAGCCGGTGGGCTATGAAAGATAAAAATACATAAATTTTTTAACCCATTCAGGTCCTTGAGGTTATATTTAAGTAAATAAAAATTATAGTCTACATATCGACGGCTGAGTGCAAGATCGACCTATCTCGGAGTCGGAGCCGGTTCGAAAACGGCGTATGTCAACAAATTTTTCAAGAACACTCTATTTCCGAATTTGATTGAAGAATGCTCTAACTCAGAAAATGGTTCAGGAACGCCCAATCTCAATGTAATTTCAATATATCGGCATCTGTGACAGAGCTTTCTTGAGCCATTTTTTGAAATAGGGCATTTTCGAACTGGCTGCCGAAATAAATCGATCTTCGACTCAGCCGTCGATATATAGAGTTAAATTGAAACAGTTTGACTTTTCTTTCCGACAGTAAACGAGGCATCTATGACGCACTAGAAATAGGTGACTTAAAGAAAATCTCTACTCGCTGTACCTATATCTCGGGGTGTGTTACTACCCCTTCTGCTTCGCTTTTCATCGGAAGCCTTTTAAGTTCTTACTTGCGGAGGTCACCTACATAGCTCAACCTGGTCTTAGAGAAGTTATCTCGACGCTCAGTGCACTAAACGATCTGGCAAGTGGGAGGCAAAAAAAATGGTCTGGGGGTTCATCCCTCCAAAGCTGAACCACTGCTATTTGTGAAGGCGCATTGGTAGGGTGAGACGCGTTTGACACCAATTACTATCTAATCAACCTACATCTTGGACAGCTGGACAGCTTTAATAAAAAGTTCATTCAAAGATCTGCTGCGGTTTTCCAGAAAATTGATTTAGACATCTACCGCATATCGCATTTTGCCAGTGCGGGTTCCGAGTGTACCCTTTCATTAGAACTTCCTCTCTCACATAACTTGTCACGCCGGCCGACGTCCATGTTGGCAAAAAACGGTTCTACAAGTAGGTAACTTTTTCAGCGCACGATACATACTGACCAATCGACGCGCGGAAATCCGCTCTAATTTCACTGCGGTATCTGTTGGCGCAACCCCTAGAGGAAGGACTGGGAGCTCCAAGACCTCCAAGATAACTCCACAATTATCTACATGGTTAGCTATAAACAAAATCTAGGAGTAGGGAGTGGGAATCACTAAAAGGACCTCTCATTAGATCTCTGCTTTAGGCTACCAGACCACTGCAGTGTATTCCTAGCAGAACTCGCGGCTATAAAATAAGCTGCACTCTCTTAGCCTGCCTTCAGTAGCAATATACTACGATAGCCAAGCTGCTATCGCCCATGACTGTGATAGGATGTAGGAAGGTCCCTAACGATGTACTACTCACATTGTATACTTAATTGGAAGGCGTGCTAGCAGAATCGGTTTGGCGGCCAATAACTTCGGCCGTAGTTGACGCGACGTGAAAGAAATAGAGAGCGTGGAGCACTACCTCTGTCACTGCCATGCCCTTATGTGGGGGAGAAGACGCCCATTTCACCACCACCTTTTGTCTGTTTGGCCGACCTAAGCGAAGCAGGCATTCACGAATTATCGAGCTTCCTGAACGGATGGGTTCGATCTCGAGCTCTCAGTTGGGGCTAAGTGTGGCTCTCTGAAGGCAGCCGCTTCATCCTACCCAACCTAGCCTAACGCCAGAAACACTTAGATAACTCGTAGCGTAAAGCGAATCTAACTCGGTTAGATAACTATTCTTGTGGCATTGCATGTACGAGTCCACGCTTACGATAACTTTTGTCTTCCGAAAGGCACTTACTGAAAGCAGAGCCACTTCTTTAGCACATCAATTGCCATTTCTCCGAACTGACAGGCAAGATCCGACACTCAACAAGATCCGACGCTCAACATGACATAACCCAATTCTTCTTTACTTACCTACCCCCTTAAATCCATTCAACTTCCACTTTGACCCCGTCGAAACAGTACTTTTCTGGGCCCACCGTGAGTTGAGCTTTACGCCAACGATTGATAGACCAGTCGATTCAGACAGGGCTTCGTAGTGGCGTTATGACAACAACAATGGGATTTAAGAAGTCTGTCAACACCAACACAAAAAACTTATATTTATGTAGGGGGTAGAGTTTTTGAATATTTAACGGATCTTAACCGGATATCCGGATAACAGCCAAGAATGGCTTTTAATATATGCAAATACATAGGGCTGCGGCTAGCCCTCTTTCGATGTATTCTTTAATATTCATGATTCGTACAATTATTACTTGCAATTCACATATTTAGTTGTTATTAATTGGACTATCAATGTGTTTAAACTTAAAGGCATATGCATTACTTACATCTCTGTAAATCAATCCATCGAGGGCATAGGGCACAATTATGCCAGCCAAAGTGCCAATACCATTCGAGAGACCCATCAAAATACTAGCATAGCGTGGTGCGATATCCAGATGATTAACATTGTAGCCCGAAATGGCAAACCCACTGAAGGCGACGCCACAGGTGAGAGCAAACATGGCGCCAGTCTAAGAGCATGAAATAAATTGACTATTCACAAAAGTCCCTACCACAAACTTACCGCCGTATTGGAGTGCGCGACGAACAGAAAGAACAACCCCTCCATGCCGAAACCGCCACAATTGAAGAGCTTTCGCACATTCGTCGTCGACATAATGCCATTCTTACGCAAATGATCCGCCAACATGCCGCCAAATGGCACTATAGTTGTCATAATCAAATGCGGCAACGAACCAATGAAGCCCGCCTCCTCGACCTTGAAGCCAAATTTGTGTTTCAGAAATGAAGATTGGAAGAGCACGAGTAGATAGAAGTTCCATGAACGACAGAAATTCGCAACGATAATGGCATAAACCGGCATGGAACGCACCATCTCGCGCCAGGGTGTGGTGCTTATCGATGGCATCGATGGCTGCATGGACGTCTCGCCCAACGACTTCTCGATATACTTCAGTTCAGGTACGCTAATGGCAGGATGTTTGCGGGGATTCTCAAAGCAGAGCCACAGCCAAAAGAGGTACCTAAGGGGAGCAGGGAGAGAAAAAGGTGGTGTGCGTGAGATAATATGCATTTGAGAAACATTGTTTGAGACTAATATTGTATGCATTTGGTTTAGTTATGGTATTTTAAAATTTATAAAATTTAATTAAAATTTAATTAAAACTATTTTATGAAAAGCTTTTTCAGTGTATTTTTCTATTTTTTGGGTTTAAATTATCGGTTTACTGACAAAAATTCAGCACTTAAAATTTGTATGAAAAAAATTTAAATTTTATACTTTGATTATTGTCTACATTTAAAAAAATTTTAATTAAACACATGTGTCATAGTTTTATATATTTATATTGTTTACGCTGAATTACAACAGAAAAATTCTACAAATATATACTGTAGAATTTTGTTTGCAACCATTTGCGTTTAACGAATTAAAAAGCTCCTTTAAAAACTATTTTCAGTGTACTTTTTTATTTTGTTTTTAAAACATTCGTGCATAAAATTTGAGATTAAAGAATATATGCATTTTCAAATGTGAATTAACCATTCTTTAAGTTTAACACCGCCATTTTTTTTGATACAATAACAAATAAACTTAAAAAATACACTGCAAAAAAAATTTACGAATTTTTTCAACAAAATATAAATATTTCTTATGGAGTAAAACACCATCTACGTTTTACACATTTACATACACAAAATTTAAAAAAAAATTGGAGTAAAAAATGGGAAAATAAAATAAGTAAAAAGAATATAATTTATAAAAATTTGCACTCCACAAATGAAAAGAGCTTCTACATACAACAAAAAAAATTAATTATTTTTTATTTGGGGAGTAAAAAATGGCAAAATAATAGCAGTCTTATTATGAACCACACATTTTAAAACAAGTAAATACTACTAAAGTCGGTGTCAAGGGGCATCGATCTACAAAAACTGTCAATTTGACACTTTAGTCGCACAACAAATGTACACTGCGAAAATAAAAAAAAAAAATATTATATAAATCTAAATTAATGGAAAATACCCCTCCAACAAAATAACGGCGTACGAGTTTTAAAAAATTTTACTTTAAATTCGAAAATTTAGATGATTTGTTTTTTTTTTTAATTATAAATTTGATTCGTCTCCAAGTATTAAACTTCCATGTCGTATTTGGTATTCACTACTTACCATGTTATGCCAAACGTGCCATAAGCGTAGAAGGGCGCCTGATAGCCAATCGCATCGGCCAGCAGACCGGACAGCGGTAGACCGACAACAACACCCGCATACGAGCCGCTGAACGCCAAAGTTGCTAAACGCGAACGCTCCATGGGTGGCGCCCAAAATCTCCAAATGCCATGGCAGGCCGGATAGGTGACACCCTGTTGGGCAGAAGGGGACAAAGAAAATGCGAAAATAATTTACATTTGCAGGCACACAAAAGAAGGCATTAAATGAAAAAAAAGACAGAAACAGTTTATACAAAGAAAAAGCGCTGACACTGAGGGCACACGAATGAAGAGAAATCACATTTTTTTTTGTTATTGTAATTTTAGTATATTTATTTTTATATGATTTGCAGAAAAATTCAGCAGCGACAGGAAGTGCCGGATTTACAGATGATGAAGCTTTGTCGTCAAAAATAAACGAAATAAAACCAACAAAGAAAAAAAATCGAGTAACTCATCAAAAGCGCTGGCAAAAAGGATTTATTTAGCAATAGCATCCCTCCATGCCCAAAAGCAGATTACAGCATGTTTTCATTTCGGCTACAACACAACACAAGCGCATTAATAATATCTACGAACATGAGCTCATACGTACGTACATACATATGCTTGCCTGATTTACTATTTCAGCAAATTCAAATACTTTCTTCATA
Source organism: Rhagoletis zephyria (assembly GCF_001687245.7). Classification (NCBI taxonomy): domain Eukaryota; kingdom Metazoa; phylum Arthropoda; class Insecta; order Diptera; family Tephritidae; genus Rhagoletis; species Rhagoletis zephyria. The sequence goes on along the minus strand of NW_016168458.1, from coordinate 41 downwards.
TGATTCAATTTCATTTTGAATGCCTCTGTAAATCATACGGC
>NW_016168457.1:0-19247 GCF_001687245.7 Rhagoletis zephyria | reverse complement strand
ATACTTTAAAACTAGTTTTAGTAACAAAAAACTTATAATTTTAAATTAAAAACTATTTATTCATTTAAAAAATAACATAAAAGTTAAATTTTCATTTTTATTTTCTTATTTTAGTGACACAAAAAAAAACAACTTAGTATACATACATATTTGTCTGACCCTATTGACCCCTATCCGTCTTTTTTGGTAGTTGCAATATTTATTTAAGCTTCAAACACACCAATAACATAGGTATGCTTTTAAATTAAATTGTATGCATTTTTAATAAAAGTCACGAAATGCCAATTTAGAACAATAAATGCCAAAAGAAATATTGGCCGTCAAATATGCATATGGTTTCAACGACCCCGGTCTGTATTTCTAGTGTTAAAGAAATGTATTGAAATCAATGGTGATTATGTGGAAAATATATAAAATAAATAATATAGAATCATTAAAAAAAAATGTTTGCACAATAAAATATAATTTGCATGCTATGATAAGCAGAGTTTCATTTCGCAGCACAAAATCGCGCTCACATGCATATTTAATTAATAATTTCATTGTTGATTGAAAAAAAATCGAAAATTACGTACATATGTATGTAAATAAGTACATACATAGATATGCATGCATTTTAAATTGATTATTGGTCATTATTCATTATGCAGACTATTTATTATAGCGGTCATATGAAGCAAAACAATATACATACATATGTGCTAACAAATAGTATATTTAAACTAAAAAAAAACTAAAAAAAACAAATGTTTTTGCTGGAATCAACATTTATCGGGGAATGCAACATGACTAGCACATACACAAGCGTATATGAATAAGTACGAGTACAGTGTGAAGCTATTTTTTTATAAAATCTAATACGCAATATGGATTCAAGACCGGTTCAACCCAATCTGTAGTTTAGGTTTAACGTGGGAACCTACCGCAATAAATGCAGTCCGAGCTCCACGAAGCTCAAAAGCTTAACGGATTAATTCATGCCTTAAACATTGCCCTGAAATGCAAGCATTTCAGTTCCAAAGGCAGTGTGGGGCGGACACACTTACCACCTTGTTAAAGCCGAAACCTACCTAAAATCTCTGCCGTTCCCTGGTTCCCGGCTCCCGGTTGAAATGCAACTCCACATTGAACCCTTGCGAGTTCTACCCGCATTTAGGTTTTAAACCACAGCCCCCGCGATACTCCCCGAAGAGGCCGTACCTCACGCACAGACTGGAGTAGGCCTCGCCAGCCACACTTTCTCGACCAGGTCGACTCACGCGACCCACCAAACCTACCAGAATACACAGGCTTAACCCCACNGGTTTTAAACCACAGCCCCCGCGATACTCCCCGAAGAGGCCGTACCTCACTCACAGACTGGAGTAGGCCTCGCCAGCCACACTTTCTCGACCAGGTCGACTCACGCGACCCACCAAACCTACCAGAATACACAGGCTTAACCCCAGAACTAGCCAGATTTGCTTTTCCACGATCATCAACCTCCAACACTGTCTCCCTAACCGGAGAACACCTTCACCATGCTGTCAACATTAACCTACATTCATTCTGCTCGTCTCGCTAATCTCGCAGGTCTTACTAGCCTTACTGGGGAGTAAACTGCAGCCCGCGGGGGGGAGACATGCAGCATTACTCCTTTTCTGGGTTTCTACACCTGCTAGAGTTGCTTGACGAGCCACATTCTTCCTTGCAAATCTCACCAGCTGTGCGATCTTACATATGCATATGGCCTGTCTTTTGGCCTTGTTCGTTTCACCGGCTTAAAGTTAAAATGGCCTATTTCGAGATAAGTTGTTTTAATAAAATGCTACAGATATACATATAAATATGTATATGGATGTTCTTGTCGTTTGTGCCCCAACCCACCGCCACAAAAATGTCGTTGCAACGCACATAGGCCGATGTAGGCGGCCAAAATTATATGTATGAAAATTATAACTCAAAATATTAAGAAAATACGTTTCGGACATTAAAAATTTAAATGTTTAAAATCAAGTAAATAGAGGGGGAGGACCTCCAATTATTCCACAAAAACAACGAAAATAAAGTTGCTTAAACTTTGACATCGATAGACTCNTTTAAAATCAAGTAAATAGAGGGGGAGGACCTCCAATTATTCCACAAAAAGAACGAAAATAAAGTTGCTTAAACTTTGACATCGATAGACTCTATGTAGCCGTGGTCCGATTGTAAAAACACGCAAACCTAAGTTAAATGAATTACTACAATATGGGTGTCAATCGATATGCATTTTAAAAGTTTTTTTGTTTCTAAACAACATGTGGAAGGGTTACAACTTGTTTAAAAAACAAGTTCAACTTTAATTAAGAGAATTAGGTAACTGAAGTCTGTGTAACAATATGGGTATGAGAAGAAAAATGGATTTTAAAAGGTTCCAGTTTGAAAATAATTTTAAGATGGTTGCCAACTGTACAGGCAACTTTGTGCAGGTAACACCTGTCTACATAACCTTTAAATTAGAAACATTATTTGAATAAAAAACTGCATCATACATATGTACTAGGAATGATCCCGGGATCACGGCCTTTTTAAGGCAATTTGGACTGATGGCAATAATAGAAACTCCATGCGAAACCATGGGCCAAATATTGTAAAATTGCGTTTCTAGTTTTCCACTCAGCCGTCAGTAATTCAAAAATTATTTAAAAAATTCACAGAAATGTGCTTAGAGAAGAAGAATGGGTATCAAATTAAAGAGGAAATCCTGTAGAATTTAAACAGATTCAAGTTTTTGGTGCAGAAGGACTGTTTAATATTGAAAATGTCCTTTTAAAATTTTATCCTTGAAATTTCGCAAAATTTGTCTCTGAAAAAATTATATGTTAAGGACTTATATAAACTCGATAACATCCTCGAATTTCGTCCTTCTAAATTTATCAGATTAAAACATTACCTGTTCGTCTTTGTGAATCCAAAAAAAAAAAATTTTTAATTCTAAAGAAATTTTCTCTTGCATTTGGTTCCCATATTTTTAATCTATATGGATTTTTTTAAATAATTTTTGAAATCAATCATATCTTTGAAATTACAATGTCCTTTAAAATAAATCCTGATGTCAGAGAGAAAAAACAACGCCACTTTAAANAAAAAAAAAAATTTTTAATTCTAAAGAAATTTTCTCTTGCATTTGGTTCCCATATTTTTAATCTATATGGATTTTTTTAAATAATTTTTGAAATCAATCATATCTTTGAAATTACAATGTCCTTTAAAATAAGGCCTGATGTCAGAGAGAAAAAACAACGCCACTTTAAATAAAAAAGTAGGCTTCAAACTCATTTATTTATTATTTATTTTGTGGTAGGAGAGCATCTCAAACAATATAGAAGCGATTTTCTCGATTTAAGTTGTTGAAAAGTAATTAATATCTAAATCCCGGTACTAATCCCGGGATCCCGGGATTGTGATAACGACATATCGAAAATCCCGGGATCGGAAAAAGCTGAAAAGTTAACATCCCTAATATATACATACCTAAACATACATACATATACATATGCATATGTACATGAATTGCTCGTTTAAAGTAATAAGCAGGGCTGACAAAAATATGCCAGAAAAAACTGAAAATAAGCGCTACAAAAAGCTCGATAAATCACCAAAAAATATGCCCTTAAATATGCTAAATCAATGTAGTTTTATTTAAGTTTTTCAATATTTTTATTCAATAATCTTGGAATTACAGTATAAGAAAACATACTTTTGTAAATTATCAATCGAAAATGACCTTCCCTTGTAATTTAAAATTGTTGAATAATTCGAAAAACTCCTTTCCACATCCGTAGATGCAGTTGGACAAAATTTAAATAAACTCAATTCAGGCAACGTCCCTATTTTGATATAGTGAATATATACTCTAACAATTGGTTTCCTTAAACCTTGTTTTAGTTTGGTGTCAAACAAATTCATTTGCTGAATAATTTCAATTACGAATTTATAAGAAAGTAGTCAATTAAAGCGATTTCATAAGAGAACTACGCACACTCACCTTCTCAGAGAATTCCTCGCGTGAACGCCTCGACACCGTCGCACCGTTGATATTGTCCTTGGTTGGTGACATTCTGCTACTTGGCACTATTTTTGCTAAGTTAAAATTTCACTTAAACTTTTCGTTGCAGAACAAAATTCACTGAACTGATTTTGATTTACATATATTTATGTAAGAATTATTGAGCGCGAAGAACTTTTATCCAATTATTTGTGCGCTTGATTAATTAGAAAACTTGTTTGGAACTATTTTGAGCTGTAAATAGAAAATCAGAATTAGTTAAACACACATACACACATATATTTTCTAGTAACTACAACAAGTAAAGTTCATTAAAATTTAATTACTATTTTCTTCTTTGTTAGTTAAGAAGTATTGTTTAAGCGCGTGGTGTCGGTGCGTTAGAAATACTCCTACGTATGTACATACTACATTATTTATTAGTGTGTGCGTAAATAATTTGTGTATCATAATTTCAAAATATATTCGTACCATAACGGAAAATGTACATATGTAAATACTTTGTTTTTATAGATTCAACTCGCAGGCAGCCCATAAAAATAGTTAAAAATCTACAGACTTTTTAGCACGCGAAAATTTGGTGGCTTTATTCACATCAAAGAAAGGAGGTCCGGTCCGCACAGCCAACTTCCAAAGGCATAGGCATGGGAAATAAATTGCAAACTATATGCGAGTTAAAAGAAATTTTTGTGCCAAAACCACGCTCCACACACAGTAAATGAAAGCACAAATCAGTTGAAATTCACTAAACTTATTCGAGTGCTTAAGTACTCCGTTCAGCGTTGCCATTTTAGCCGTCTTCCGGCTAGATTTAGCCGGTTTTGAAAGCAACTAGCCGGAGAAAATTTGATCTAGCCGGCAGCCGATTTGTTAGCCGGTTTGTAAAAAAAAGTTAGCCGTTTTTAGCCGATTTTACTATTAGTAAACAAGGTTTTCGAAAGCAATAATGCAGACCCAATGAAGATTTTTAATGAACTCAATGTTTTACTTTCGCATCTATGCTGCCTAGTGGTTATTAGCGCGGACACATTTGATCCTATATACTCCCCGTTGGAACCATACCTTGCTCCATTTCCTCAGTTTTATCACAGTTTTGAAGAGTATTTAAAAACAAAAGTAAGCACAAACGCTTTTGACCACGAAGCCGAGAAAATAATTCGAGAAAATGGTCGCTATTTTATTATCACTTTAATAAAGGAATTACGCCAACGCCTCCCTACAAATATTGCCACACTAAAAAAAATTGACTTTTTTCGGTTGGAAATGCATTAAGAGTAATTAAACCAAAAGTATTTGTTCAACTACAGCAACAAAAACACAAATATAATGCCGACGAAATAACATCCATAGAGATGCAATGGCAACGGTTAACGTTACATACCTGGAGTAATTTAGACTCAACTGTAAAATTTTGGGCCAAAGTTTATCAATTTCGAAATGCCCTAGGAGAAAACCCTTTTGCTGACCTTTGCAACCTAGTTTTTAGTTTTCTTGTTTTCCCTATAAGTAATGCAGAAGTAGAGCGAATATTTAGTTCAATGAATATAATAAAAACTAAGCAAAGAAATCCAATGTGCGTTAAAACGTTAAACGCTATTTTATATATAAGATACGGTTTAAAACGTGAAGAAAAATGCTGCCATAATTTTACTGTAGATGACGATCTCTTAAAATTAATGAATTCAGGTGATATATACAATAGTGATTCATTTGATGATGAGGAATATACACTCGATATAAATTAATGGTGTTAACTAGTCTTTCGTTTCTTGCGATTTATTTAAATAAAGCATGTGGATTTTCACTAAAACATTTTAGCCGTTTTTAGCCGCTTTTTTTTGCCAATCTAGCCGGTCGGCCCAAAAAGTTCTGGCAACACTGACTCCGTTGTTATTCATTTTCATAATTGTACTTGCTTTAAGGATGGAACATACATACTGCATGTATTACATGAAATTTCTTGCGTGAGTGTGAAATTAAAAAAAAAAATTAGGAATGCAAAAACAAAAGCAAAAAAATGCTTTAGTGAGAACGTTAACAGCCGGCAAAAAAGGAGAAAAACAATGAAATACCGTTTACCGTCCACCTTTCGTTATGTTTATTTTTAGATATTCAATCACAGTTAAGTGCCCCTGCCCTCGCCGGACCGTCACTGGGTAACGCCGATATTGCACAGCTTGGAAAAAAAGACGTGCGGGCGTTGGTGGCGAGCGCAACTATTGAAGCGATTAAAAATCGCACAGTACGCGCTCAAGTATTGCGCTCCACTTAAAATCGCTTTGCTCGACACCTCGCCGTACAGGTCGGCAACGGCAATGGGTGAGCGTAGCTAATTGTTTTATTGAATGTGTGCACCGCATACTGATAAGCGGCAGAATGCCAGTAGTTAGGCTGCCATTAGGATTGTTAATCCAGGGATCACGGCCTTTTTAGGTCCCGAACATCCCGGGATTCTTGGCAAAAAATCACGGGATTTTCGGGATTTTTAATTTGCACTGGTGGCAATAATAGAAACTCCAATTGTTGTCCAGTGTTGGCTATATTTCTTTTTTTAAATTTAATAATTAATACTTTTTTATAAATGTCTAGCTCATTATACATATAACACCGTGTGATAGTCAATTTTACATACAAAAAATCAATATATTCGCGAAACCATAGGCCAAATATAGTAAAATTGCGTTTTTTAACCGACTTCCAAAAAAGGAGGAGGTTATCAGTTCGTCGGAATATTTTTTTTATTTTTTTTTATTTTTTTTTTATGTATGTTACCGCATAACTTTGGACCACGTCAACCGATTTCGATAATTCTTTTTGCATCGGAAAGGTAGTGTGGTGGTCCCATACTAATCTGGTTAAGATCCGATCAGCGGATCATGAGATATATACATATATATTTTTTTTTTTATATGAGAGTTGAAGTCGGTTTTTTTTTGCTAAAAATTACTTGTTAGTTTTTCATTCTGACGTGAGTAATTCAAAAATGATTTAAAAAGTTCAGTGAATGTGCCTAGAGAAAAAGTATGGGTACCAAATTAAAGAGAAAGTTCTGTAGAAAGAGATTCTTTTTTTTTTTTTTTGTTTATAAAAACGGGTAAGTATTGAAAATGCCCGTTTAAAATTTTATCCTTAAATATCCTTGAAATTTTGCAATATCTTTTTTTTTAATTATATGTTAAGTACTTATAGAAACTCGATAACACCCTCGATTTTAGTCTTTCTAATTTTATAAAATTATCTATTCGTCCTTGTGAATCCAAAAAATTTAGATTTTTTTTTAATTCTAAAGAAATTTTCTCTTTCATATTGTTCCTATACATATTTTTATTCTACATTTCACTGAATTTTTTATATAATTTTTGGAATTAATCATATCTTTGAATTACACAGTCCTTTAGAATAAGTCCTGACGCCAGAGAGAAAAAATAAAAACGCAGTTTTACTATGATATATAATTGTTTCGCGAATATATTCACTTTTGTGTGTAATAATCATTTATTTATTTATTCAATCATTACAGCAGAGCACCTCAAACAATACTGAAGCATTTTTTTCGATTTAAGTTATTGAAAAATAGTGAATATCTAAATCCCGGGACTAATCCCGGGATACCGGGATCTTGCTAACGAGAGCCCGAAAATCCTGGGATCGTAAAAAACGAAAAAATTAACATCCCTAGCTGCCAGGTAGGAAATTTATTGAGCTAAATTAATATTACCAAAGAATCTTTTTGTATGCAGGTCTTGCGAATCGTTCTGAAATAGCCCTTTTCGCGATAAAAAATAAAATAAACCAGCCTCAGGGGAAATCAAATTCTCCTGTCCCTCCTTTTCACAGCAAATGTTTTAACGGCTATGATTTGAGACCATGAACCCAGAAAGTGTGTTTTCTTTGTGTGTGTTTTTAATGTTCTCGCAAGAGTAAAATCAGACTTCGTCACAGTCACAAGTGAATTGTGATGGACGGGATAATGTAAGAAGATGAGATGAATCGAGACTACGGCACCAAGTATTGTCATTCCCTCGGTTGAATGAGCGTCTAGCCACAATAACATTCAGATTTTTGCCCCCGTCCTGGCGGACCGGAGGAATGTTGCGGCTAATAGGGCAATTCCGGCTAAGATAGTGAAAAGTCTTTCGTAAGAATCTTGTATAGCACTTAGCCCCAAAATTCCAACAGCCCCAGATTTTAATTAAATATTTTTTATTTTTTATATTTAATTTTCTTTTTGGCTTAGATTTTATTGTTTCATAAATAACAACAATTATATTTTTTTATTTTATAAAATTTTTATTTTCTTGCTATTTTTTAATTAAATATTTTTTCAATTTTATTTTATTTTTGGTTTTAGATTTGATTGTTTTAAAAAGAAAAATTTATATTTTTTTATTTCATTTAAGTTATAGGATTTATTTTTTTTATTATTTTATTTTAGTATCTTTTTTAATTTAATTTCCTTTTATTTTTAGAATTTCGTTTAAAAATAAAAATATTTTTTATTTTAAATTCGTTCAATTTTTAAGTACATACTATTAGGGACAAACTCAACTCCACCACTCCCTTACATTACACTCAGTTCGCTTATGTCGAAAGGAAATCAACTGATTTGCCTTCGATGCCAGGAAGATTGCTCTGTGCACCTTCTTGGAAATCGAGAGAGCTTTCAATAATATTTCCTATGGTTCTATCTCAAGAGAGTTGGTCCAAAGAGGCATAAATCCATCTACTGTGGACTGGATCGATGCTATGCTTCGTGAACGCGAAATAACATCGTCCTTGGCTAACACTCAAGTGAAGATCAGAGCCATAAGATACTGCCCGCAGGGGTGGGGTTTCCACGCCTTGCTCTGGGCCCTTGTAGGTGAAGACATCCTAAACAGACTACGTGAAATTGGTTACGGTGCTGTTGGATACGCAGATGATCTAGCAATTATAGTTAGGTTAAAATTCGGCAGCAGTATCTCGGTCGTTACAAGTGCAGCTCTTCGCGTGGTACCTAACTGGTGTGTCAATGACGGCCTGTTCTGGCACCGTTTTCAACAAGGTATAAACCAAAGCTTGATGCGGTCACTCTAGGAGGGAGAGTGTTTGAATACTCTGATGAGGTCAAGCCCCGTGATATTACGCCCCCATCTTGAAAAGGCTATTATTAAAGTCACGCGAGCCATATGGGCACGTATAAGACTTTTTGGAAAACATGGGGACTGAACTCAAAGCTGATAGCGTGACTTTACCGCATGATCGTCCACCCGATTGTGGCAAAACACTGCCTTACTACGTCGCAAAAATTAATTAAGCGATTAGATCTGCTATACTGTGGCTCTTGAGTCGCTTTTGTATGGACTCATCTCCATATTTCTATTAAAGAAACAGCAGCCCCGAGGGAGCTGCAATTTCGACTATCCAACGACTGCTTCCATATACAGAAGCTTTACGCAGATTTCTGACTCCATAACCAAAAAAGATCGGCAGCAAGTTTAAAGTGAAAATCCCAGATCGCGAAAATTAGGCAAACGGACCCCGAGACTTTGATCCGGGATACGTACATTGGTACACGGACGCTTCGAGGGTGGATGACAGAGCTGGTGTAGGTGTCTATGGACCCGGCACCAAACTACCAGTTCCCATGGGCAGAGGCCTCCGGTGTCTTAACCTGAAGTTTTACCAATTCCTGCCTGTGCCAAATCCAACCAAGCAAACAGCCATCCGAGCCCTTTCAAACAGGATTTGATGAAAGCCAAACTTGTTACAGACTGCTTCTATACGCTTCAAATACTGGCAACCAAAAGTAGAGTAACTCTTTGCTGGGTGCCGACACTGTGGGATTGAAGGCAACGATGTCGCTGACTAGTTGGCGCGAAAGTATCCTTAACTGCCTTCTTAGTACTGGGATCATTCCGTGGTCTTAGTTGGTCTTTTCCGAGAACCATAATTACTGAGTAGGCCAAGCTCTTTGGCTACGAAACAGAAATGACATCTGGCTACATTATAGCCCACAACCAACTACAATTTCATATGCACCGAATGGGTGTTATCGGAGAGTCGAAATGCCGGATCCGCCTAGAAGACGAGGAACACATTTTTTGTTGCTGTCCAGCCTTGGCTAAACAAAGATTGATTTAATTTAGAGCTCCTATGCACAAGAAATAAGGAACTCGACTACCAAGGCGCTTTTAGGATTCCTTAGGAAAGTCGAGGCTGTCTAGGGCATACTGGGTTAGGGACTATCTATACGAATACAAAATACTTTTTAGGTGGTAGAGTCTCCCATTCTGTTATACCCGTGCATCTATCTAGTTTTTTCTCATCTATGCCTTCCGAATTCACTGTTCTGTCGAATGGCATACTCATGTTACCGAATTTGTCACAAGCGGCAGCATTGTGAGCCAGTGAATTTTCCCTGCAGGGTATCATACAAGTAAAATACAGCTGAGCACGAAGAACACTGTCAAAATGAGAGGAGAACAAATACACGGCGATGAAGTGAAGCCAACCACTCATAACTGTTACTCCTTTGGGTCGCGTCGTGGAAAGAAAAGTAGCAGGGCAACCACCCTTTAAGTTAACGTCCTTCAACTGCCTTAAGTACGTCTTTGACAATATTCCACTAAACTTAACCTAATCATCCTTTGGGATACACATTCCCAATATTAGTTCTGATCTCGATCAAGACATATATTTGAACATATGTATGTATGTTCCTACAAAAGACTGATTCAAAAAATCTACTAATTTCTTTGTTACAAAACGCCTTCTTGAATTCATTTAAAAACTGAAATTGTAAAGTTTAATAAGTCTTGCAAATTAATTTTATTAAAAGGGAAAAATTAATTTAAATCTTTCTATTGTATTGAATTATGGTCGAATGCTTGTTGTATCACTTTTTCACTAAAAATTATTTCAATAACTATTTCGAACAGGGAATTACAACTTGCAAAATTGTTGTAAAAAAATGGCAATATTTAATGATAATTTTAATTATTTTACCTAAATAGGAGAAAAAACTGTAATAATGACATACATACTTTGCATTTTAAGTTTGAATAACTGTTAAACCCGTAGGTTCATCAAAAAATTATATGAGACGTTTTTATAGAGCATCTAATTCGCTACAAAAATATGTATCGCACTTTTCACGATGATTCAGAGATGAGAAAACATATTCCAAAGTTGAAAAGAATGTTTTTCTAAGTAATTTATATGGAAAATAGCAATGCGCGATTCGCGACCTTTCAAACTTAATATTAAGGGTTGTGCTTTCAATAGACATCTTATGACATCATGCCGGAGGTATTGAAGAGGGGTTTTTTTTAAAAACACATTAGTCGATTTTTTTGTATTATGTACATTAGACCGCACCAGCAAAAAAAAGTTCGCCTTACACCCCTGAGTCTAAAGTATTTTGCAAGATAATTTTGAAAAAAAAATTTTGTTGCCGAACATAAGGGTCGCTTGTGTTCCAATTACCCCTTTCTAGTATTTACCCACTAGATCCCAGTTCCTACCACACTAATGTCTGTAAGTTACAGCTTCCCAAAAATCCTAAGGCTTCTTCTTTAGAAGCTTTTTGATTATTTCAGTAGAACTATTTAAAAAAAAAATATTGCCGAGTGTGCATACATATGTATGTAGGTGTCACGGAAAAATTAAAAAAAACGGTCCCTAAAAAAATAAAAGCTTTTTCGAAATCTACTTGCTTGTAAGGTAGTACAGTCTAATGAACATTTAAGAAGTTTTATATCACATTTATGCTAATATCAAAATTTTTAGTTTTTCNGTACAGTCTAATGAACATTTAAGAAGTTTTATATCACATTTATGCTAATAATAAAACTTTTATAAAAAATTTTTAAGTTTTTTCTCATATTTTACCGTTTATTTCTATAAATGCGGGGCTCGTACTAAATATAACATATGCGAACTGCCAAAATTTTCTCCTGCCAACAATAGTTACAAAAACTTGCAGACTATCAGCTTTTGTTGCCCATAGCATAAAAGTTGGCAAACAATTGAACTTTCCAATATACATACATACATACAAACCTACATACATACATACATATGTACATCATAAATAGAGAAATAGTCTGTGAAGCATAAAAGTATACGAGTAAATACAAAAGGATAAATTTACATAACACGTTTTTTTTATATACGCGTCAATATTATTGTTATTGTTAAGATTAACTATTGTTCAATGGCGGCCAAATGTTCACTGATTTCAATAGCTATGAATGACTGTTAGTTCGAGGACAAAACTCAAGCTTAAAATAATAGATGGCAAGTGTTCATGTGAATCCAATAAAGGAAGCTTACAAATATAAATGTGTGATAGCTATATACTTATATACATATATATTCATTTCGTTAGCCATGAAGATGAAGGGAGATGTAAGATCTGGGCAGCCCTCCAGAAATTTTTTTCTGAAATAAACAAAATCAGCACTATCACAAAAACAAACCTAAGGCCGTCAGTGTGAGGCTTCAACACAAACCAACCAACCTCCGCTAAATATGTTTCCCTTCAAAAAAAAAAAAAAACAGCCCTGCCTAGTCGGGTCCCTTCGTCCTTGTCCAACCCGCAACGTCCGCCTATTATCTTCTTGCACTGCTTCTTTGTAATATAGCTTCATCTTTCTTTAGCCGCTGTTGTAACACGATAAGTTGTGTCGATTATCGCATCTCGAGTATTTTGAGCCCTTCAAAACGATACTTACTTTATATGGACGTAGGATTGCGATGTTGTTTCCGTAGTTGTTCATCTCTGCTCTCTTAGGATTTATAATAAAATATCATGTGCTCTGCCATTTTCTCTGATGGAGGCTTTTCCCCAAACACAAACGCGAATCAATAGTAGTTTATATGTAACTCGAATACGGATCAACGAAATACCACAATGTCCCTTGTCTTGAATGCTGACATCTCCACACATTTCGCACTGATCAAGGTTTTCATGTTGATCAAGTACAATCTGAAGTCTATTCCGCCGTGGAGTCATAAAAATAGATTCTTGAATATCTGGGATTAGTCGATGTGCCCAGCGCCCATATTAAGATTCGCCCCATTTATTCTGCCACATGTCTAGCGTATTTTTATGGACTAATGCTTTCTTAGCTGGAAAATTTAAATTACCAGATGTATGAATTATTCTTTATCGAGAATTTCGCAGTGATAAGTAAGACAAAACAGGGGTTCAGCTATATGATGTCCTTTTCGCGAACTCTGTTTAACTTCTTCAACACGCCTAACTCTCCCATAGCCAGCGTAAGTTAGCTAGGTATCTTAACCCGGTGACTTTACGCTCTTGTTAAACGAAAGAAATATATATTCACAGTCTTTTCGAAAACTTACTTAGCTACCTCTTCGAAATTGGTACTTGTTGCAGTGTAATCCTCTGTTAAAAGTTTCATAATATATACTTATACAGTCAGGCTTAGTGTTAATGCATAGCTGCGCAAGCTTTCTAACTTTTGCTAAAATCTTTAAAGTCACGTTCGACAGCTTCTTCTCCTTTCGCCTCAGTGGCTTGTAAAAAGTTTCGAGTGAAAAACATTAGGCTTAGTGCACTATCCGGCATTGCACGGGGTATAGAAACCTTATTCACGATTTACCAGGCGATTGGGCAGTGATGCCCAACGGAAAAATGTTCAAAATTCCGAGGAAAGACGTTATGTACGGCTACAGCCTATCACCACATGTCTATGGAACATTGCGTCATTTTTATAAAGCAGTTCCTCTTGGGATGTCATCGTAATAGCCAGCACGTTTTATATATCAGACCCGCTTTTCAACATTAAGGGCCGGTTTCTCTATCTCCGGTTAACACTAATCCCCCGGTAAACATCGTTACCGACCTTATGGACTCCCTGTTATATGCATGGAGTTAGAACGTCGATAACAATGTTTAACCGGGGAGTTAGTGTTAACCAGAGACGGAGAAACCGGCCCTAGGAAAGCGATACTATCCTCTCTCAATAAATGAATTATTAACATAAAGCTGGGTAGCGTCTGCCCGGCGAGCGACTGCGCGTCGTATTCGCGTATACATACACGCTATGCTTGAGAAGGCAGCGAAAGCACGCACACTTCAAAAATGCTCTGCCGAGGCTGCCCACCTCTGGCATAAAGACATAAAATCAGCGATGAATTTAGTTCTGTAGTTTTAGATCTCGACACCTAACAAATTCCTGCCTTTCGTGACTCGGCGCAAAAATTGAAAATAATGGTTCCGTATGTTATGCGGACTGCGCCCCTCGTGCGGATAGTCGGGCAAGGAAGGTAAAACCGTTGGGATTATTATTACACTGTGAGACAAATGGTAGGGGTCAGTGATCAGGAAGGGTTTAAACTACCGGGGAAAGTTATATCGGTATAAAAGANGTCACCTTTGGTGGTCTTTTTTTGACATAACTCGAGAACCACTAGTCCGATTTTGCTCAAACAAATTTAAAAAAATTAAAAATTACAATTCCTTTAATCTGTTCATATAACGTTTTTCTAGGGCTTTTTGCCCTCACTCGACAACTGCGACACCAACAACCTAACGGTTTCTTCGACTCAGTCTCTTTCAGTCTTAAGCTTAGTATCCAGCTCTTAAGAAAAGCAAAAACTCCATATAAAATGACGTACAAGAAATGGCTAAGAAATTTTCTTGAGTCAAATTTCCTTAAGGCAGTACGCAGTTCTTCAGAAATTTAGTACGCTTTCTACTACGGTTTTCTAAAGTTTTTTGTGAAAAAAGAGCACAAGGCAACCCAGGTTTGCAACAGAAATATATGCCCGTTCCATTATTTCTTGAGGAAAGAGTGAGGAAACAGGCTGTGCGTTATCAAAAATGTCAAAATTCCTTGGACACACACGCGAAATAATGGCAATTTTTTCTTGACCGTTTTCTTAAGAGCTGGATACTAAGCTATAGGATGCAGATGGCTACAACTTACAAGATCCATTAGGGTGATTAACTACTGCTGCTAATAGGTTGCGTTAGGTTTGGCACTTAGACTCAGTGTTCATTGTGACACCGCATGAGGTTTGCATGTATCTCCCCATGAATCGCTTGGTGCTTTGCAAAAAAATACACAGGCTTCTAAGATGTATCGAATTGAGGCCATAAACTTCATTGAAGGAATACGTGCCAAGAGCTTTTGTTCTCCGATTTGATTAAGCCGGGCAATGACAGAGAAGATGTTGGATGTTTACATCTTTTAGTCACTGCAGGGTGCGCCCAGTATGGCTGCGCATAATTCAATCAGACAACGTCCGGGGAGAATGTCCTACCTCCTTGTATTAAATAAAGACTTAGTATGTTGAGCCTCTATGACTGGCCAGAGTGGCGATGCGACATGTCGGTTTCATTTGCCACTTTTAGTTGGCATTTTATTATGAACTTTTCATTCAGTAGAAATTTACATATTTGAGTACCCGTTATACCTCTGTCAGCCAATGCCGTTCCATGACGTGCGAGTTCGTCAGTCTTGCAATTTCCCTGAACGTCGTAATAGCCAGGTGCCCAGACAATGTAGGTGCGGAATGTCTCAGCCGTCTCGTTAAAAGATCGACGGCATTTATCTCACACTGTACCAGTTATGCGAACTTGGAGATAGCTTTCAGTTCCGTCTGAAACACATTGCAGTAGTCAGGAAGGCGGAAGTAGAGTGATATACCTAATTGTTCCAAATAAAAATAATCCCCAACTGTTTTGTCGAGTTTTGATCCATCCATATAAACACGGATTGATCCCCTTTCCCTAACTGTATCTAATAATTACTTATCCTTTGAAGGAAGACGTGTCATGAACTTGGTGTTGGATGTGCGGGTGGGTGGGATGTAGTCGGTTGTAGAAAACTCAGTAAGGTCATTCAAGATTTTACAGTGACCGATATGTTTCTTGGTCGCCGAATGGCAGTGTCACATCTCTTCTTTCTTACATACAGATCCCTCCGAAGAAATGTTGTTAGCGCGTTGAGCGCTTTGATGGCTGTGGTCTTCATGGCTCGTGTTATCAGTAAAGCCAGCCGTTGAACCTTGTCCATTTTCTTAGCGTTGACCTTTTTATTGTGAGCATCCCACCAAACCAATATACCGTAGAAAAGCATTGGTCTTATCACCACACTGTAGATTCGTACTACGTTCTCAGGCTCCAGATCGCAAATGTCGGCAATAGCCTTAGTGCAGGAGTACACAGCAATTCTGGCGTTGCCAAAACTTTCATGGATGCTAGGTCCACAATTTAATTTCCTATCCAGAACTGAACCCATACCTAACTCTGAAGACGAGTGGATACATGATTTTTCTTCTTGATTTAAAACAGCCATCTATTATTGTTGCTTTAATAGGCAGCTTTTTCTGAGTGCATGCGTGTAAAGCGATGTTAAATGACAACCACTGTCGCAGATATTAGTGCCCTTTGGTTTTTTATCTGAGCTTCAAGAGTTGTTAGAGGTGCCTACTACTAATCGGAGGGGCACAGATTTGATACCTTGTGCGTGAGACATCCGTAAATGATAAACAACTCCGAGCCTACTCTGGCTTGAAAAAAGTTTCTCCCCAGGCTTTCGAAGGCGACACAAAACTGAAGTTCCTTCCATTTCCATGACAATTCCCAGTCGCTCAGTCAGTAAGCACGGCTCAACACCTAGCACTAAATGTGAGCCTCGACTAATTTTTCGATTGCAACAAATTAACCACAATCGCCAGACGGATTTATGCAACAAAGTCAAGTTCCACTTAAAACTCTTTTTATTCATTTTTAAGATGCGGACTTTCTAGATAATAAACCTTTTGTTTAGACCAAAAGTTGTTGGCTGTTAAAACACCTGCATAAATTAATTTCAATGTAAGCCCATTAAGAAAGTAACTACTTTGCAAAGTAATGCGACATGAAAGACGAAGCAATCATCTGATGCTGAGAAATCTTCTGCGACTGCAGAGCACATAATGTGATTAGTTAGTGGAATTGTTTTAAAAACATACCTATGTATATAGTACTTATGCATACACACATATGTGAAGGAGAATGTGTGTAGCCACATAACTTTATTTATGCTAGAACGCGTTGCAGTGCCAACCACAACAGGAATGTGAGAAATGAATATCGACCAACAATACAGCCGGCTGGACAGCCGTCCAGTTTGTTGGCACTGGTCAGTATATACATAGTTGAATTTACATACATACATCAGTGATGCCAACCACGGGCGAATTCCCCGATTTTTGTGGAATTTGAATATTTCGGGGGAATCGGGGAATGGCTATAAATTTCGGGGGCATTCAATACACACACGATTTTTATTAGAACATTTCTATTGAGAATAAAACTACAACTTGTAATAACAATCTCTCCTTACGGAGCTACGGATTTAAAATCTAACGTGATTGTCCCATGCAACAGTGTGGATATTTAAAAATTGCAACCGTTTTTCACTTGGCCTTTATGTTTGACACCATGATTCAATAATACTAGGTTCGATAAACTGACAGTTGTCTCTCTCGCACCGCTCCCTTAGCAGTGGCACCGTGTTGCCTCCTTTCAAATTTACTTGGAAAAAGTGTAGCTTTGTTGTGAAATAGAAGTATAAGCTTTTGTGCAATATGTCTATTTANTTTATGCTAGAACGCGTTGCAGTGCCAACCACAACAGGAATGTGAGAAATGAATATCGACCAACAATACAGCCGGCTGGACAGCCGTCCAGTTTGTTGGCACTGGTCAGTATATACATAGTTGAATTTACATACATACATCAGTGATGCCAACCACGGGCGAATTCCCCGATTTTTGTGGAATTTGAATATTTCGGGGGAATCGGGGAATGGCTATAAATTTTGGGGGCATTCAATACACACACGATTTTTATTAGAACATTTCTATTGAGAATAAAACTACAACTTGTAATAACAATCTCTCCTTACGGAGCTACGGATTTAAAATCTAACGTGATTGTCCCATGCAACAGTGTGGATATTTAAAAATTGCAACCGTTTTTCACTTGGCCTTTATGTTTGACACCATGATTCAATAATACTAGGTTCGATAAACTGACAGTTGTCTCTCTCGCACCGCTCCCTTAGCAGTGGCACCGTGTTGCTTCTTTGCAAATTTACTTGGAAAAAGTGTAGCTTTGTTGTGAAATAGAAGTATACGCTTTTGTGCAATATGTTTATTTATATATGCATATGAAGCACATTTAACTGATGAAAACATAAATTGTTTTTAAATTTGATGTTTACGTAAGTCTCATAGTAGTTTTATTTTAATTTTGAGTCCTTTTGCAATGTTTATACAGCTAAATAGCACATAAATTACGCATTTCATGTAGATATATTAATATTTCGTTCAATACATCGTTTAAAATGCCAGATTTCCTGCAAATGCATTAGAATTTACAAAAGGAGTTTCACTACTAATTGCCCACTTCGCGTACTTTTCTACTACTATTTTCGCAACAAGGGATTGCATTCTTCCCCTTTCTCTGTCCTTCGTAAATGCAACCTTTTGCAAGGGAGGGTCAAACCGCGACTGTCAATAATTATCTAACCTTGTATTATTGAATCATGGTTTGACACTATCATTTCTCACTCGTTTTTGCCAACATCTGGCAAAGTTTGAGCAGTCTAATAAAAGTAAATATTTAACAATATATAGAGAATTTTTTTCAAAATTTATTTTAAAAAATTTCAATCAGAAATGGACTTGGCATTGATACTTTGGAGGAAATTTTACTTAAATAGGAACTATTTAAAAATAAAGCTTCTCTTGATTTTAGTGCATCTTCTATACAATTACAAAAACTTCATCAAAAAATATATGATTCTAAGAAATAATCCGTCTATGCGCGATATAAGAACATACATGATAGATATGGGTCATTCCATACAATATTTACACCTCAATATTTTTTTGGGGGTGAAATATATTTTTTTACATTCTTTATCGAAAAAAAGAAGACACCTATTTTTTTATTTCGTCATGATATTCGAAAGTCTCGAAACAAAAATTACCGAAATTTTGAACTCCCGGAGAAGTATCTTTTTTTAATTGTTTGCAGTTAATAAACTATTTGTCGGAGAAAATCAGTTAAGGTATCAAAATGTGCGCAATAACCTCGGCTTTCCATGAGAGTGTGAGATAGATTAAAACAAGTTTTGCATTAAAAAATCGCATTTTTTATTATATTTTTTATACCCGAGCGCACTTGTGCACAAGGGTATATTAATTT